>NW_027555958.1:447939634-448182134 GCF_003287225.1 Phascolarctos cinereus
GAGCCCTGCACTCATGGTGAGGATGAGGATGAACAGTGCGGTCTCAGGCACAGGCCAGGAGTACATGGACACGTGCTGCACAGCTCCGTGGTGAATAAGCCGGTGCAGTAGCTTCCGCAGGGCCTGGTGAGCAGCTCCGTCAGAGAAGAGCAGGTGCCGAAACTTGAGGGTGTGCAGGGAGCAGGCCAGGGTCTGCAGCGCCTCGTGCTGGGCCTCGGCCACCAGCTCCCCCACTCCCTGCAGTGCGTTGCAGATGGTGAGCTGGGTGACGTAGGGTGCGCTGTGCTGGAGGGCCGAGAAGCGGCTGTCCTGGAGGCGCCAGTCACACGATGGGTCCAGGGTCCCTCGGAGCACGTGGCAGAAGAATGTCTCCAGGAACTTGGTCCGCCAACAGGGCACACTCTGAGGCCAGAGAGGGAGGAGAGCCAGACAGGTGAGGCCAAGCCCCTACAGGCAGCCTGTGCCAGCCACTTCCTGGCTGCCCCCCTCCCAGTGTCCCGGGCTGGGCTGCCCAGTTAAGCCCCTTGCCCTGACATGGATTCAGCTTTGAACGTAGTTCTAACAGCTGCTGGTGAGGTGACCTGGGCAAGGACCTCACTTCGATCAGCCTCAGTTTCTTCATCTGTAAAATGGAGAAAACACTCCATCCTACTTCCTAGGCACAGGGTTGCTGGAAGGAAGAGACTTTTTTGAGTTGCTCTCACTGTTACTGCCCCGTCCCTGGGCTCTGCTGGCTTGGACAGTGGCCCTCATTAAAGGCCTTCCCAGCCCAGGCAGCGTCAGCCCAAAGGGTTTGGAGTCATGTCCTGGCCCAGTGACGTGTCTAACAAGCTCTTCTTCTGGCCTAAACCCACGTTCTAGCTTATTCAAAATCTGCCCTGAGCCCCTGTGCTCATTCTCAACCCCGCCGTGTTCCCAGCCCATAGAGCAGGCTGGCACACCCTTGGGCATGGCTCTGGCAGGGCTGGCTTGCTCTCTTAGGGATGGATCCCTCAGTGCCCAGGACTGGAGCACTGTGTGTTCCCCCAGAAGCTGCTTTCTGGAAGCATCCCTGCCCTGAGCTCAGCTGTCTCTTCCCCTCAACTACCGAGTGAGTAGAGGGGCCTTATCAGCCAGGCTCTAGTCAGCATGGCCCTGCACCACCTTAGTGCCAGGAGGGGCTGCCCCTGCCCTCACCTCAGGATGGGGTGGCCTTGTCCTCATCACATCATCCCAGAGCTGATGCCAGATGGCCTGCGTAGAGAGGCCTGTAGGGAGCAGAAAAACCATGCGTCTTGTCACTCCCAGGGGCCCCATAGACTCGAGACAGGCAGCTCGATCCCTGGCATCCAGTGCCACTCTCTACCCACCCCATGCCCCTGCTGGTGTCTCTAAGTCTCAGCTCCTGGATATAGGGATAGCCAGGTCTGCCCCATCCATTCCATGGGGATGGGGATGGCTGTTACCTGCCGGGGGCAAACCCAACCTCCTGATCTGGGGTGACAGTGACAGCTCACCTTTCTTCTGGGCTGCATGCTCAGCCCTCTCCAGGTAATAGATATTGAGCAGCGGTAAGATGCCTTGAAGTATGGGACCTGGAAGAGCTGGGAAAACCAAGACAGAGTGCTGGGTCTGGAGGCAGGAGATGAAGACAGGGGCCTCTCTCCACACATTTTGTTTCCACACTTGCCCGATTCAAGAAAGGGGGTCTTAGAGGGGAAAAGCCCCCACCCTGCAGCCACCTCTGCACTCGTGAAGCACTTTCAGAAGCGTCAAAAGGGGATGCTTGGCTAGAGGCCCTAAAACTCGTCCCCTCTGAGGTTCTGCCGGAGGCATCCTCCCGGAGAGACTGCTGAGCACAGGGGTGAGTGCATCTGTGCCAGCATTCTGAGTACCTACTGTGCGCTGGTGCTGGTGACATAGAGGCTGCCTTGGTCTCCACTCTCAAGGAGATGATATTACGATACATAAACAGACAAGCCAAAGCAGCCCATCCTGCTTTTCCTCTCACACAACTTCCTGTCTCCTTCGCCTCCAACTCTCAGAATTTCTACTTTTCTTTAAAGCTCAGCTCCAGCACCACCTCCTACATGAAGCCTTCCCTGATCCTTCTAGCTCTAGAGACCCCCACCCCCTCACCATGACTGTCATGAAAAGCAAGGGAAGAGCACATCAGGAGAAGAAGGTGACCACCAAGACCAGAGGCTGCAGACAGGTCAAGAAGGCTGGGATCAAGATCTTCCACTTGATTCAGAAAGGAGTAACTTTGTTAATGATTTTGGGGAGAGCAGTCTGGGTTGAAGGATGAGGCCAGAAGCCAGACCCAAAGGAGTCAGAAGAGAGTTAAAGGAAATTGAGGAGTTTAGCCCTAAAAAGATGGTGAGATCAAGGAAAGGGGTCCGAGGCTGGGGGAGACATGGCATGTTTGTGGGCGGCAGGGAAGCAGCCAGTAGACAGGGAGAGACTGAAGACAGAGATGAGAGTGGGGATGACAGAGGGGTGGCCTGCTGGAGGAGACAGGATGGAACAGGGTCCCTTGTGGCTGCAGAGGAGTTTGCTTTAGCCAGGAGAAGGGCCTCTTCTCTGAGACAAGGGTGAAGGGAGAGAGAGTGGCAGAGGCACCTTCAAGCGTAAGATTAGGAGGTGAGAGAAGAGGGAGACATTGGTGAGTGACCTCAGGTTCTCAGCTGAGAGGATGAGAGGAAGGGGAGCCAAAGGAGGTTTGGGGAGGGATGAGAAGGTCTGGAAGAGCCGCTGTGGAGAGCGGGACAGTGAGTGACGAGGGCGGTGTGGCAGGATTGCCTTGTAACAGGGAGGGCTTAGCTCAGGTTATGTAACAAATCTATAGTGGACCCATTCACTCCAGCTTCATGATTTTCCCCAGCTTTGTTTAGCAACATGTGAGTAGCAATAAAGCCAGTGGATGGTGGGAAGAATGCCAGTGGGTTAGGGTAGGATCTTCAAAAGAATAAAGGGGCAAGGGACTCAAGAGAAAAGGCCAGTGAACTGGAGCACCAAGGGGTCAAGATAGGGACAGGAGGAGAACACAGCAGTGCAAGGGGGGTGGTGTAAGAATTGAGAGTTTGAGGGACTGGAGGTCACAGCGAGGACAAAGAGGAGGATTTGGTACTGGAAGGCAGAGGGAGAAGCGGAATCACAACAGATTATGATGGATAGAAAAATTTCAGAGTTCACAAACATGGAAGTGAAACATTTATGGGTAATGGTGAGATCAAGGGTATGACTATCTTTGTGTATGACTGAGGTGGGGTAGAGGAGGAGAGCATGGGAAAAGGAATGAGATGAGGAAAAGTGCGGTTAGGGTGTTTGAGAGAGTATCAATATGTATGTTAAACTTCTAGTTTGAGAGCAGGAGCGGGGGAGGAGGGAGCCTGTGAGGCTGGCACTGAGCTTACTGAAGAAGAAGGGGGACATACTGGAGGTCTGCAGACAACAAATATCAGGATTTTGTTTGGGTGATAGATATTGTCTGAATGAATCTCAAAGGAAGAGATGTTACTGAGTGATGATGGGAGAGGGAGAGTCAGAAGTTAAAATGGAGAGCACAGAATATTCAGAGTCCCCTACCAAGACCAGTGCTGGAAAGGGATGGAAGCTGTGCTAGCAAGAGGGAGCCAGATCTTGGTGAGTGTACTAGGAGACGGAGGAAAAGATTTAAGATGAAAGTACATTTATTTTGTAGGGAACAGGCATTCGTTCCAGATGTATGACGGGATGGAAGGATGTTAATCACTGACGAATGAGTTCTTGTAAATCAGTATTATTCACTGGAGCTCCTCCGCCTGCCTGAAGCTGGGTGGAAGAAGGGTGAAAACAGGGCAGGCTCAATGCTCTAGAAAACTTCTAGCTTGTAAGTTACAAAGAACGTGCCAACCTGCACTGGTAAGGGGAAGGCCCTCTCCTGGGCGTTCCATATGCCAATGAAATCAGGGGTTCATGGCTAACCTATACACACACACATACGTGCATACGTACACACATTGATGAAGTGTCCCTCCACAGAAATCAGGTCCTTGAGGCCTGTTTCATTCCTGCCTTTGTTATGGGGTCCTTTTGTGTATAGATCGGACTTGATGCTGCTAATGTCTTTTCCATCTTTCAACTCTGTGGTTTTGTGACCGTCCATCTTGCATCTCAATAGGAATCACGTTACAATACACTCAACAAGTGACTATATTGCCTCTGCTTGGAAAACCTCTCCAGGCTGGGAGCTCACCCTCTCCCAGGCAGCATCGCCCATGCTGGGTCAGCTCTCAGGGAGGGGTCTCCCTGAAGCTCCCCACATTCCTCCTGGTCCTGTCCCCTGGAGCCCAGCAGAGCCCCGGCTGATGTCCTCCTCCCCGGGATAGTCGTCCCTGAGCCTTCTCTTTCCCCAGGCTACACTATCGCTCCTCCTCCGGAAGGGACTCCAGGCCCTTCCCGAGCTCATCAATGTCCTCCTTTACGGGGAGGCGTCCTAGCCTGACCACGAGCCTTCACAGCGGGAGGCCTGTTTGGGTCTTCTAGCTGGCCCGGGAGCCTGGGCTCAGTCTCCACGGCAACAGTGCCCGCACTCGGCACTGGCTCCAATTGGGCCACCTCTTGTTTCCATGGGAGCGCTACTTCCAGCCCCTCAGCGGTCCCCGGTTTCCATAGTAACGGGCCGTCCGTGGCCCCTCCCCCTCACCAAGTCCTCACTCACCCCACACCCCGCTCTCCAGGACACCCATGTTGGCGCTCACGGCCCAGCCGCATAGCACGAACAGCGCTGGGGGGCCGCTGGGCTCTAAGTCGGCCGTGGGGTTTCTTTCCCGGGAAGAGGCCTCCATGGCGGCCGCCGCTATGGACTCACGCAAATTCGGACTTATGCTAACGCCGCGAGGCCTGGGGGCCGCCATATTGGGCAGTGGCTCGCGCCTGCGCAAGCGCGGAGCTGCCTGCCGCCATCTTTGATGAAGTTGGAGCGTACCACAGGGTACACTGCCTTCTGCAGGGAAGAGGGGAAAGGCCAGTCCCGCTGTTCGAGCGGCCACGAGCCTGCGAGCTCGTTCCTGGCCAGAAGAATCGCTCAGATCCTCCGTTATATTCGAAAGCCGCCCTGCTGCTGCCCCAGGGGCCCCAGAAGCAGCGTCGGGAGCCCCGCCCACCCCCTTGAGCGGTGCCGTTGGAAAAGTCCACTTTATTTCCGGTGGTGGACTGGATTTCCGGTCCGTGACCCTGGCGAGTCCTTCTCGGCCAGCAGGGAGGAGTCTTGCTTGCGGAGGCTAGAGCGGACGTTAGACATGGTGTTGGGGAGCGAGAAGGAGGCGCTGGGCGACGGGGACCCCAAGAAGGTGAGGGAACACGGCGGGCCAGGCCTGGAATTGCACCTTTGCCAGCGCGCTTTGAGCTACCTCAGGCCTTCGGCCTCTAACGGTAGCGGCAGCCGAGGGAAGGATCCGAGGTTCTGAGGGGCCCTCGGTCGTGCTGGAGGAGGTCCCTAGTGGAGGGTCTAGGGATCCATGTGACCGCAGATTGGGGGAGGGGAGAGGGCGGGGTTCGGGGCCCACACGCTCTTTGGGGATCCCCCGGCCCGCCTGCCTTCGCCGAGAGGCCACACAATGAAGGCGCAGGTGGCAGAGGCGGGATGTGGACCCAGGGCCCTGTGTAGGGGCAGGACGGCGAACACGGGGACGCATGATTCGAGGCCTTTTGTCAGAAGAAGATTTGGGGGTCCTAGCAGACTGCAAGCTCAGCAGCGGGAGTGTGAGTGATCACCTTTCCCTCCCCCTCTGCAGCTTTTGACCCTGCTGACCCCGCTCTCCTCTGGGGCTCCCCGCGCGACCTTCTCCGAAGGATCATCATCCAGGCCCTGGGTCCCTCGGGGCCCACCCGCCCGCCTGCGCTGCTGCCCTTGGCTCCCCTCCCCCCGCAGTCCCTGCCGCCCATCTTCGGAGTGACTTTCGGCCCGTCGCCCCCCCCCCTCCCCCGGTCATTGCGCCCCGGCTTCCATATGGGGAACCTGGGGGTGTGCGGGACGCGCCTCCAGAGCCACACCCTTGACCTGGCCATCACCTGCAGCTGCTGTCGTGTCTGGTCCTCACTGGACCTCCCCCTCGGCGCCTTCCCTGCTCACCCCATCCTGTTCTGGCTTCACTTCTCCACCCAGTCCTCCCTTGCTCCCCAGTCATTTTACCATCCATAGCTTTTCTAGTCGATAACATACCTTAGATTATTCCCACCGTTCATTTTTTGTTTGTTTGTTTCTGATTAGGTTGGAAAAAAACAAAAAAGTCACCTCCATACTAACTGGTTTATGCTGCAGATTTATATCCTGCAATCCCAGACAGCCCCTCTGCAGCAAAGGAGTCCATCCTTTTACTGCTCCTAATTGATTCTCTCTCCACCGCAGCTGTGCCAGACCTTCTCTTTGTCCTCATTCCCACTCCTCCCCTCACCTCCATCAGCTGATTACCTCACCCTCCACTTGATCAAGAAAATAAGAGATCGTTCATTGGGCTTTCCCTTTTCTCCACTTCATCTCACAATCCCTTGACGTCATCTCCCATTTCCATTCATTCACTGCAGTTGCTGAAGTGGTGGCCTTTCTTGTCTAGGCCGACCCTCAGTGCACCCTTGAGCCCATTCGCTTCTTTCTTCTCTACGGCTCCACCCCCATCATCCTCTTTCACTCCTTTACCTTCAGTTTCTCCTCCTCTACTAACTCATTCTCTGCTGCCTAAGGCTCCCCGTGCTTAACCCTTTCTAGACTATTGTAGAGCTCTCAGCTATTGCCCTGTGTGTCTCCTCCCTTTTTCAGTCAACTCCTAGAAAAAGCTGTCTGGGCTTGCAGCTTCCAGCCCCTTGTGGTCTGCCTCTGACCTCTTCACTCAGCTGCTCTCTCCAAGGTTCATGTTTCCTAAGCCAAATGTCTTCCGTTGGATTCAGTACAGTGTAGTGCAGGGGTGGTAGAGCGGGAGGAGCATTGAAGACAGTCCGTAGGCATTGATTTAGGCACTTGCTGTGTGCTAGAGACTGCTAAGTGCTGGAGATATAACTGCAAGAAAATGGAAGAGCCCTTGCCCTCAAGGAGCTTATATTCTAAGGAGAAGACTGCATATAAAAGAGAGCTACAGGGTGGGTTGGGGAAGGTACCTGAGTGGCATCAGGGCAAAAACCAGAGAGAGGAAAAGAAGGGTGGCTGGCCTGGGGCCTTTCTTCAAGAACTCCCCCATGATAGAGAGGACCTGGTTAGGGGTGGGGCTCAGTCAGAAGGTTTCAGACACTGAGGGAAGTTACAAAATGGGAAGGCAGCAAAGACCAGAGAGACAAGCCGAGCTGGGGCAAGGAATGAGAGCCAGGACCTGGGCTCAAATGCTGACTCTGCTCCTGGAATGTTTGGGCAGTGCTTTTTCCTTCTCTGGGGTTGTGTGTTTATCTGTAAGATGACAGATTGGCCTTAATGATTTATGATGTCCCTGTGAGGTCTAATTCCGTGCCCCTATAATAGGCTGCCAAGATCTGGGAGCTTCTTTAGGAAGCCTGGATCTGAATGCCAGGAGCCTCGGCCGCATTGTTGCTGCAGTGCTTTGGGGAAGCCTGGGAAACTGGCCCGAGAGGGGTTGGGGTGCCCAAGATAATGCACTGGGGTGGGAGCCCCATCAGGCACTGCTTGCCATGCCCTCGAGGCTCGTTGGAAATGCCAGCAGCACCTGGAAGGTGTTGGTGCTGGTTCCAGTGTCTCCATGATGTGTGTTCTCCATGTCATGGTTGCCTGAGTCATCTGGAGCCTCCCCTTTAGTGAGAACACAAGCTCCCCAGCCTGGCCTTTCGGCTTTTTTTAAATTGGTGTCTTGTTTCTGCTTCACATTCGTTTCCAAATATATCTCTCCCTTCCCATAAGTCTTTCCTCATTAAAGGGGGGGAGGGGGCAGCGGTTCAGCAGAAACAGTTTGCCCATTTGTGCACTATTTCCCACTCTTGTTCCGTCCTGCTGTGTGGGAGGGAGGTTCATTTTCCCAGTTCTCCGGAGTCAGATGGCCATGAAAATGAGGTAGAGTGTAGTTCTACTTGGTGTTTTGGCAGTTTTAAATGTTTATTGATATCTTTTGATATCACCTACCTGTCTTTCCCCTCCCTCCCCAGAGCACCATCCCTGGTAACAAAGAATTGAAAAGAAAACGAAAAAGCAGTTCACCCCAGCTGACCCACACATCAGTGAAGTCAACGTGTGTGTCATGTCCCTAGATTGGAGAGTCAGAAGGAAAGGCGGGGGGTCAGCTGGTCTGCCTCCCACCCCCTGTAGAAACAGCAATAAACTGACAGCCAGCACTGGTCCTCCAACTTCTCCAAGATCTCCAAGGAGAGCCCAGCCTGCTTTGGGACACCTCAGCCTGAATGAGTCTCTTTGCAGTTGGCCCCCATGGCTCCTGGGTCTGGCCCTCTGATGGCCCTACCAATACTAGAGGGCAGTGGTCATGTTTCCAGTTCCTCCCGCTCTTGCCCCCATGTTCACAGATTTTCACCATTCCTGGTTGTCTTCTCTACCCTTGGAGTTTGTCGGCAGCCTCCTCAATCACATGGAGGCCAGAACTGGACAGAGGGCTGCAGATGAGATCTGACCAGGAAAGGACAGGGATTCTCCAACCTTCCTTTTCTTGGGAGCTCAGCCCCTCTGCATGCAGCCCGATACTGAAATTGTGTTTTTGGTTTCTTCGTCACACTGTTAATTCACTGAGCTTGCAGTTCCCTTAAACTCCCAGATCTTCCCTTTTTTGCCTCCCTATCTTATTTGTTAAAAAATGATTTTTGTACCTAAGTGCAAGAATTGACATTCATCTCTGTTGAATCGCATCTTCTTAGATTTAAGCTAGTGCTGTGGCTTGTTATCCAGTATTAACTCTCCCAACTTTGGGTGAGATACTTTGTGGAAAGCTTTGCTAAAATGTAGGTAAAGCATCTTCCTCATCTCCTTGTTAGGTTAGTCTGGCAGCACCCAATCCGGTGTCACACCCAGAGTCTCCTGAGCCTCACTGGAAACGAGCATGTGATTCCAGAGGTCAATTTCCTCTTTCTATTTTATGTTGTCACTGCATAATCTCTTGCTTGTATTTGCTTCATTCTGCCTTAGTTTGGGTCTTCTTGTGATTGTTTTCATACTCATCTTTTATAGTGCCTTAATATTCCCTTACCTATAGTTATAATAATAGGTAGTATTTATGTAATGATTTAAAGTTTTCCGAGCAGTTTACAAATGTTAATCTCATTTGATCCTCACAACTCTGGGAGGTTACGTGCTGTTATTTCTCTTTTACAGATGAAGTGACTTGCCTGGGGTCACACAGTAAGTGTCTGAGACCAGATTTGAACTTGGGAAAATGAGTCTTCCTGACTTCAGGCCCGGCACTTTATCCACTTCACCACAGCTTTGTGCAGCAGTACCCTCAGTAAATAGGCCTCATCTTTTGTTTATAGTTCTTTGCTGCCATACAATGGTAGCAGGTGCTCCAGACTGGCTGCTTCAGCCTCCCTTTCTTGTATTCACTAAGCTTCTGCCATGCTGTTCTGGCAATCAGTGCCAGAGTTGACTCTGTTTTGGGATGAGCAGTCCCTCCTCATCCTCATCCTTGCCTCTCAGAATTCTTCTCCCTTCAAGGCTGACCTTGGGGCTGCATTTCTCCATTCTCCTACTTGTTCCTTGTTCTCTCTGTCCTCAAACTACCCTGTACTTCCTGCCCTGTCCCCAGGAGAGTCTGCATGAGGGCAGTGTTGGCTTCATTCTTGTCTATACCCCCTTGTGTGTGGTAGGCGCTCTTGGATCGAGTTTGACATGTTCTGGACTTTAGTCACTTTGTGTTAACTCTGTCACTGCCCAGAGCCCACATGTTGGCTTATCCAGCATTCCAAACACTGTGGATGTCTGTCTATCCATTATCCATCCTTTTTCCTACATTACCAGTCGTTTCTCTTTGCCTGACAAGATGTCAGGAAGATCCGAATTCGTATTTGACCTTGGACATTTACTAGCTGTGTGACTTTGGGCAAGTCACTTAACCCCATTTGCCTCAGCTTCATCATCTGTAAAATGTGGATAACAATAGCACCTTCCAGGGTTGTTGGGAGGATCAGATGAGATGACAATTATAAAGCATGTAACACAGTGCCTGGCACATAGGGAGTGCTATAGAAATGTTAAGCTGTTAGCATGGTCCCACCTCTTCCTTAAGCGTCATTCATTTCTCTCGGACTTCTGGAGTCTCTACATGGTGGTTGTTGCCCTGTGTGCTGGGCAGCCACGAGCTTCTGTTCTTGAACATGGCTGTGACTTTGTGGCTTTTGTAAATTAACTGGATACACAAATGTTCACCAGATCTTTGGGCTCACTCACTTTCTGGCACCTGGGCCTTAGTTTCTGCCTTTTGGAACCTGTGTTAATGCCTGACTTGGAAGCCATCATGGCGCATGGTGTCTGTTGCGGCAGCAGGAGAGGCATCGAGTTTTTTCTAGGCGAGAGCAGGAGGTTGGGAGTTGGGACCCTGAGGCTATGGGCCTCCATTTTGTCCCTGGTTTGGTGACCAAGGATGGGTGATGTGTGGTGAGGAGAGCGATTTGGGAACCTTAAGGTACTATAGCAGCAGGAGCCAGGTGCCCTGTTGAATTGCTGCTGATGGCTCTCCTTTCTCTTGTAGGAAGATGAAGAAGAGGAGGAGCAAGAATTGGTGGTAAGAACCGTTTTACGATAGAAACCATCCTTGTAAAAGCTGAAGGTTGAAGCTGAGCTAAGTGCATTGGGGGGAGGGGACCCCTCCTGTCATTGGGCCTGCAGGGGAGAATCCTGGGAAGAAGTGTGAGACCTTGTGGCCTTCATAGCAGAACAGATGGGGTGCCTGGTGTGGGAGGGGTCACACAGCTGGAGAACATTGGCTGGCCAAGCCAGGCCGAGGGGCATCTCCCTGTGCCAACTGCTGGTAGTGCAGCCCACCGTGGTCAAAAAGAGCCCAAGATCCCAGAGGTAGCCATAACTCCAGCCCTTCCTGATAGCACCTGTTCTACACAACAGACCTCGGACCTCCCCACAGATGGGGACTGCCCTGCTCTTATTGGTTCCCCCACATCTGAGTAGCAGGAAGGGGAGTCCAGTCATCCCAAAGTGAGGTCTCCCAACCCTGTTCTCTAGATGGGACCCGGCTTCATGCAGCTTTCAGGGCCAGGCCAAGGTGAAGGGTCTGGGCAGTGAGGAGAGGCCTCCTGGATCCCTGACTGCCTTGTGTGTCTCTTGAGGACCCCCTGACCACTATAAGGGAGCACTGCGAGCAGATAGAGAAATGCGTGAAGGCCCGTGAGCGGCTAGAGATGTGCACGGACCGCGTGTCTTCGCACCCCAACACTGAGGAGGACTGCACTGAGGAGCTCTTTGACTTCCTGCATGCCCGTGACCACTGCGTGAGTCACTGCTTCTGGCCCGAGGACTAGGCAGAGCAGGCCGCTTCTCTGTGGCCCCATCCCCTCTCTGGGCCTTGGTTTCTTCTTCTATAAAAGGAGGTTTGACTCAGTAGCCTCTGAGGTCCCTAGAACTAAGGACTTCCCTGGAATTCTGGGTAACCAGAAGCAGCTGGAGCAAGTGGGAGCTCAATAGACACCTACCTAGGGTTGGCCTAGGGAGCAGAGCACCCAGATCACCCCTGGTGGGTCCTAGGTGCTAGGTCTTAGGCCTTTGCTGTCAGCAGCTTCGGGGGCAATGCTGCTTGCTTGTGTTTTCCTCTGGTCTGGGCCCTGGTAATGCTCAGTGCTGCTGGGCGGTTCAGTGGTTAGAGCACTGGACTCAAAGCCAGGAAGACCTGCCTGAGTTCAGATATGGCCTCAAGACTTCCACCTGTGTGGCCTGGGCAAGTCCCCTGCCCTCTTTGAGCCTCTGAGTTCTTACCTGTATAACGGGGGCCCACATTACAACCTCACATTAGCTGCCATTGTGGGGGGGGGCAGGTATTCCCACCATGTGTTTGGTGCCTCCTTTGAGGCACTGTTCGGCCTTTAATATGGAATTAAATGGACCCCCGAGGGATCTTTGCTCACCTTGCTTTTCCTTCTCCCAGGTGGCCCACACACTCTTTGAAAGCGTGAAATAAATGTGTGTGGCTGTGCCAGCTGCTCCAGGCTCTGCCCTGTTGGGGGGCGTCTCAGTGGCATCATTTCCCATCACATCACCCTGGATCTCGGACACTGTTGTACCATGTGTCCTGTTATTCTGCATGAGCCCGTGTGACCCACAACAGCTCCATTTGAATAAAACCCAGTCATCTGTGGAGGTGTCTCCTGTTGTCTCTGAAACAGCACTCGGAACCCTTCCTAGGGAGGACCCCTGGGGCCAGGGGAGGGGGCGTGATTTCCCATAGAAATGAGAGGTCATAGGAGCATGTGGTGGTCAAGGTCCCCTAGTCCAACCCCAGGGAGGGGAGCAGCTGCCCCAGGTCACCAAGGGGCTGTCTCTGAGCCCAGCCCTTGCCACCCACTGTCCTCTTCTTATGGTGGCCAGCCCCTCCCTGCCCCTCCTCCTCCGCCTCTAGGCTCTTCCTTGGGCTCCTTGACTTCCAGGTCTGGTTTCCAAACTTCCCTGGGTCTGTTTAGCATTATCCCATTATCCAGGTTAATAAGGTTGGAGTCCCCCTTGACTCTTCCCTCTCTTTGCCCAGCCATACGTGTGGCTCAGTGGTTAGTGCTTGACTTGGGAGTCATGAAGACCTGGGTTGGAATCCTGCCTCTCAAACACTCTAGTGTGACCCCTGGGCAAGTCACTTCCTTTACCTTTGCCTGCTTTATTTTTCTCATCTGTAAAATGGGGATCATAATAGCACCTGCCACCCAGGGTCGAGGTGAGGATGACATCATGTTTAGAAAGTGTTTTGCAAACCTTAGAAATCTGAGCTGCCATAAGTTGTCTCCACAGCATCCCTTGCTCCCCACTTCCTTGGCCACTAACCTAGGTCAGGTCCACATAAGCCTGCTCCAGGGCAGAAGCCGTTTAACTAGTCTCTTGTTTTTAGGCACGTGGTGATGAAGTGGGAAGGATGCCTTGCCTGGGACCAGGAAGACTGGTTCAAATCCAGCCTCAGACTGGTCACTCTGTAATGCTGGGCAAGTCAGTGTCTTGGCTCAGTTAACTCATGTGTAAAGTGGAGGTAACAGCATCTACCTTGTAAAGTTGTGAGGATCAAATGAGGTATTTGTACTGTGCACCACGTGGCACATAGTAGGCCCTTCCCAGACTTTACTGTCGTAGAAGCCTTAGCATGATAGGAATTGAGCCATCCTGAATGGAGAACACGGGATAGAAACAAATGTTAATCAGCTGCTGTGTGCCAGGTGCTTTACAAATAATCTGTTAAGATAAGGTACCTACAATGTGCCAGGCTCTGTGCTAATCCCTTTACAAAAGTCTCACTTGATGCGCATAACAATCCTGGGGGACAGGTGCTGTTATCCCCATTTTACAAATGAGGAAACTGAGGCAAAACAGCAGATCACATGCCCAGGGTGGCACAGCATTTGAACTCGGGTCTTCCCGACCCCAGGCCCAGTGCTCTGTCTATTGCAATGGGATTTAATTGAATTTGGCCAGCAATTCAAGGGTCGGGAGGCACTGCCCGTGCCCTCAGGAAGCTTGCAGTCTTAACAGTGGGTCAGGGGCCCTGCAGAGACACAAGAGGGCGCACGGCCCAGGGTCAAGGAGCTTTAGGCACTGCCTCTCTCTGAACCTCAGTTTGCCCCTCTGAAATAGGGTCGACGCCGGTCCCTGCATCCCAGGTTGGGAAAGGCGACCAGCGCCAAGGACGGGGTTGGAAACTGGGTGGGAGCGGGGAGGACAAAGAAGCCTGCCCAAGGCGGCGCCTTTGTCCGTGGTCCTGACGTCATCGCCGAAGACACCCCTCCCGCCACTAAGCGCCATGTGGGGCCGAGTCCTGCCCCATGGAGTCCTGACTTCCGGCGTGGCGGGCGCCATGTTGATGAAAGTCCTCGCTCCCCGGACTCCAGCCAGGCCGGAACCCCTTGCGGCGGCCAACGCGCCTCGCCGGAAGCGGACGTCGGCGGACGCGCAGACCGCGCACGCGTAGCCAACATGGAGGCGTCCTCGCGCGTTCTGGCAGGGGCGCGCCCGCTGCTGAGGCGGCCCGGGACCGGGCTGATTCCACGGAGGTTGCGGCACAAGAAAAAATGGGTGAGTGATGGACCCCACCGGAAGTGACCCCTGCCCGGGGGTCGGGGATGATGGGGAGCGTCGTGAGTGGGGGCGGGGCTTGCGCCCAGACCAGAAATGCGCCTGCGCCTTGTCTTGGATGGGGGGGTGGCGTACGCATACGCCGGGGCATACGCGCGAAGTGCTTTTTTTGGGCTTCTTTGTACCTGTTTCTGAGATGAGCGATGAGCGCACAGGTGGTTCGCGGCTTTCTTGGGCCTCGTGCGGGAAGGAGGGTTGGGGTACAGGCTCATGTAGCCTGGAGGAGGCCGAGGGCTGGCTGCTGACCAGCAGTCACTCGAACGGCCCCAGAGTGGGCCGTCTGCTTGGGGAAGGAGTGAGCTGCCTGTCCCGGAGTGGGGGGAAGGGCTGCCCCTCTTCCCTCGCCTCCGGGGTCACGTGCAGCACTCTCACGTGACCCTGCAGTCAGACCTCCCCGGTTCCCCTGTTGCTAGGCGGTCCATATGACTGCGGACATTCTGCCTGGCAGCCCCGATGCCTGGAGTTGTCCCTCCTTATCCCCGCCTGCCGGCTTCGGTTCCAGCCAGAGCCCCTCCTTAATGCTGGTGCCTTCTCCTTGTTTTCTCCAGTTTATGCTGTGCTTATTTATACCGTCGTTGTCTCCTTTGTTTCCGTTAGGCTGAGCCTGAGGGCAGGGACTTTTTTTTGTCTTTCTTCATAACCCCAGCACTTAGCACAGTGCGTGCCTGGCACACAGTAGGCCCTCAATCAGTGCTTATTGACTGAGAATAAATGCTTTGTTGTTTGGTCATTTCAGTCGTGTCCGACTCTTTTGTGACCCCATTTGGGGTTTTCTTGGCAAAGATACCGGAGTGGTTTGCTATTTCAGCTCATTTGACCGATGAGGAAACTGAGGCAAACAGAGTTAAGTGACTTGCCCAGCGTCATATAGCCAGTAAGTATTTGAGGCCCATATTTGAACTCAGGACTCCAGGCCCATTGCAACACCTAGCTACTGGAAAAATGCACAGCCATGTAAATTCAAGACACTCCAAAGGATCCTTACAGCTCTGGATTCGGGAGTTTTCACCCATGATGCAGGTAGATCAAGTCCCATCATCCATTATTGTTAGCTAGGCTCCATACAAAGTGAATACAATGGGGGGGCAGAGATTCTGACAGTTTTGCTTTCCCTATTTGTGTGAGCTCCTTGAGGTCAAGGACTGGTTCAAGTCAAGTCATTAAGCACTTACTGGGTGCCAGGCACTGACCGGGCTAAATGCTGGAAATAAAATTAGAAGTAAGCCAACTAGTCCCTACCCTCAAGGAGACTACAGCCTATGGGGGAACACAAAAGAAGGATGGGGAGAGGGAATAGGAGCCCAGGGGCCTGGTGAGGGCTGGGAACATTGCAAAGTAGGGCAGAAAGACCCAAGGATAGGAGCTGGACCAATTTTCATTATTACAAGGAACTCCTTGGGGAAACTCCAACTGTGTGGGTTAGCACCTTCTCTGAATCTTGGAGAGGGTTGCCCAGGGCACTAAGAGGTTTTGTTCAAGGTCACAAAGCCAGCTCTTGGACTCAGGTTTTTCTGACTTTATGCTTTATTAAGAATAGACAAAAATGTTTATTGAGTTGAATTTAAATTTCTCAGATTGCTTCACTTATTTGATTAGGACTTAGCACAAAAGGCAAATTCAACAGCTGTGACTGATGTGTATGGAAACTGTACAGTGAGCTTGGGCAGGGCCCATGATAGACCCAGCAGACCAGCAGGGAGAGCCTGAGGACCCTGTCTCACTTTTGCAGGCCTCCACAGAGCCGAAGTTCTCCTCAACCCGGCTGGCCCTGCAGAATTTTGACATGAACTACAAGGTCCAGTTTGGAGACCTGTGGCCCTCAATCCGGGTCAGCCTTCTCTCGGAGCAGAAGTATGGGGCGCTGGTCAACAACTTCTCCACTTGGGACAAAACCACCTCTGAGTTAGAGCAGCTGAAGGCCAAAGATTTTGTGATGGAGGCACAGAGAAGGGTGCAGCAGAAGGCCCTCCCTGAAGAACCCAGTGCTCTGGTCCTTCCTCCAGAGCTGGAGACACCCCCCCCCTCAGCAGCCCCCTGGCCCTGGAGCCCTAACCTATGCTGTTACACATTTACCAGAGGGGACATCAGCCGCTTCCATCCGTCCAGGTAGGTGGGATTGTCAAGTGCCCTGAGCCGTGCTCAGGGGAAGGGAGGGGTGAGGGCTTTAGCACTGGGGCCCCCTAACAGCCTTTCAAGAGGGACGATGTATCCTTTTCCTCATTTTCCAGTTCAGGGAACAGGCTGAGAGAGGCCTTGAGGCCTCTAAAACCCATCATGGAGGGAAAATGGCACCAGACCAATGCTGGTTTTATGGGAGCAGTATTGGGGCTCAAAGGAGAGCATGTGGCTGGGGAACTGACAGGTTAATTTCTAAGGTTTCTGGAAGAGGGAAAAATTCCGAGACCAAAAAAATGTGGTTGGTGTTAGTGCCAAAGAAATGGAGAGAGAGAGGACAGTTGGGGGCATAGGACTCAGAGCTGGAAGAGATGTCAGCCTTCATCAAGTTCAGCTGCTTTCGTTTTGTTTGGTTGGAAACCTCAGGTCCACCTGGGGAATGACTTGCTTAAGGCCCCACAGGTGTTGAGCAGCAGAGCTGGTAGTCAGGCCCAGGGCCCCTGATGCCCAATAATCCCTTGTTCTCACCCCTGCCCTGAGCTCCTTTGGGAGGCCAGATCTGGAACCCTGCTCCCTATGTTCTTAACTCAAGGCTCCTCCTCCCCCGCCTTCCTAAAGTTCCCGTCACCCAGCCATCGCTCCTGTTTGCGGTGGACCTGAGGTTACACAGCTGAGGATCCACTGGGTGCGACCCATCATGGCTGAGCGGCCAGGCCTCCTGGCACCATTCTCATCTCTCATCCTGGAAAGCGTGACCCGCAAGTGTGATGGGGACAGGTGGGCTTTCACAGACCATCAGTCTGGCTGAAGCAGCAGACCCCCTGAGCAAGAGACGGGAGGCAGCCCCAGCCGGGCAGCGAAGGCACTGCCGCCATGTTGGCCACCATCCCCCTCAGACTGATGGGGACAGCCCAGGACACTGAAGTCAGGAGCCATGGGAATAGCAGGGCCCCCCACACTACTGAAGACCTCAGACTACCAGAGTTGTTTCCAGCCCAGGCCCCCTGCCCCCTGCTTTGGAGGGGAGAAATCAATCTAGAGAAAGAAGGGACCCACCTTCTCATCACCGCCAGCAACAACTGCTGACCAGCTGCCGCCAGCAGTCAGATGGGAACGGGAGCCTGGGGCAGAGCAGCATCTCCCAGACCACAGTCCTGGGGAAGTCAGTCCTATGCAGAAAGGGTCAGCCATCCCCACCAGCTGCCAAACAGATGCCACCCTCACGAGGCAGCCCGGCTGAAGCGGCAGCATCCTCAGGAGAGGGCCAGACAGGTCAGGCCACCGCCTCCACTCCTACCTTGACCCCAGTGGGAACAGCCTAAGACCCAAGAGCCTGGGGAGGAGCCAGGCTTCCAGCCCAGGGCCCTCTGCCGTCCTCCTGGGAAGCAGTCCCTGAGCAGATACAGCCTGGGGTCTGCTCCTGCAGGGGCTGCAGCCACAAGTACTGAAGACCCAGAATAGAACAAGTCTGGGCTCTGTGAAAATGACCTGCAAGGAGAGCCCTGGCCCTCTGCTTGGCCGCTGCATCCTCAGGACCAGGGGATGTTTCTGTTTGATGTGCAGCTGAGCTTTCTCCAGGGGGCATCTCCCCATTAGACTGGGAGCACCTAGGGGTAGGAACTGTCTTCTCCATTTCTGTCCCAGCTGCTTTTCCCCCACCATTCATGGTCAGCAGACTGGACATTCTTTCCACATCCTACAGCACAGAAGAGTTGGAGCCCACTGTGATGGGCATTAAATTTGGAAAAGCCTTTGGTCCCCTGGAACAAAACATTGCTGGGCTCTCGATTGTGGACCACTGTCACACAATTAGAGTTATATGTGACCTAAAGGACCATGGAAGTTGGCTGAGCATGCTGGCCGGAGAAGTCGGGCCATCATTTAAGCGGGGGGGGGGGGGGGGGAGGCGTGGCTGCCTAGGGGCAGCAGCCTCCGTCTCCCCTCTGGGGAAGGGAAGGAAGGACACAAGGACACAGCTGCTCTTTGGGTGTTTCCTCCACAAAGGATATTGGGAGGGTGTGGGAAGAAGGCTTCCAGGGTGAGAAGGCATCTGGTCACTGATCTAGTGAAGCTGTGACCTTCGCTTCTTTCTGTGGAAAGCCATAGTCGAGGATCAGCCCGGCCTCCATAGCCTTTGAAACTGATATGAGGCCAGCCAAGCCTTTATCTCTATGTCAGTTCAAGGTCATTTGAGATTAAGGCCCTCCCTGAGCCTCTTGGCAGTGTCCCGGGGCCCAGGTCTGGTGGTCCATGCTCCCGAGAGCAGCACGCTGACAGAGACGTCTCCTTAGTTCTGTTACTTATTAAGTGACTGCACAGAGAGAACGTGGGCTTCCTGCCCCCCAAAACAGGAAGGAGGCCTGTAGTCCCAGGGTTGGTGTGTCCTTCTGGCCTTAAGTGTCCAACTCTAGAAGCCAAGTGTGGCTGTTTGTGTGTCTTGGCCTGGAGGACTTCGCCCACAAGTATCAAATGACCCCAGGGTGGGTCCACACTGCCCCTGAGTGGAAATCCTTTACAACAGTAGCTGTCTAGTCTCTGCTGGAAGATCTGCAGGGAGAGGGAATTTTCTGCCCCTCACAGATTACCCATCTGCCTCTGGGTCCTCTGGGATGGGGAAGCCCTACTGTCTCAGGGCACTGCCCATATGGGGGGGGGCAGAGCTGGGGGCTGTGGGTCTTGGCCTCGTCACACTCCCATTCCTACTCCTGAAGCTCCCCTGCTCTGTCTTCCAGGGTCGGCAGCCTGGGTGTTCTTGACTACTACCTCATGGATGCATCCTCCTTGCTGCCTGTGTTGGCTCTGGGTGTCCAGCCAGGTGACACCGTCCTTGACCTGTGTGCTGGGCCGGGTGGGAAGACGCTGGCGCTGCTCCTGACCGGCTGCTGCCGTAAGTAAAGACTCAGACCAGTCCAGGGCTCAGAGTCACCTTGGGGAGGGTGGGGAGCAGGTGGTTTCCCTTCTTACCCCAGCAGTGATGCCCCATGGCTCCCCCTCCCCATGTCTCCTTTTCTCCTTCTGGGCCAGCTGAGATAAGAAAGATTGGTGAGTGACGGCCCTTGGCCCTGAAGGTTGGTGAGACCATCCCCCAAAGCAGGGAGCAGTTTTTCCCTGGGGAACAGAGGAGACTCAGAAGGGGCATTGTGGGCAATGGGTCAGAAGATCAGCCGCCTGAGGCTTCAGAGATGTGGGAGAGAGAGCTCTGAGTGGAGTTGGGAAGGCCAGGTACAGATCTGTGCCCTGACATTTGTGGCTGGCACCACAAAACCTCAGTTTCCTCTTTGTGTGGTGATGCTTACTTCACAACCACAGTGGTGGTCACGAAGATCTGCAGAGATCACGTGCAGGAAGCACTCGGGCAGTCTGTGCTGGGGATGTGTGATTGAGGTGGGCCAGGGGCAGGGGTCCTGGTCTGACCATGCCTGGAGGCCTGGGTCCAGTTCTGGGCAGCTCCGGGGAAGGACCTAGCACGAGCATTTGTGGAACTAGGGCAGAGGCACCTCGGGATCACATGAAAGGAGGGTGAACTCCTGCCTGCCCCCGGAGGGCGGGGATGGAGGGGACACTCTTAGACTGGCTCTCCGGAGGCATTTCTGTCTACCTAGTAGAGCCCTCCCTGGGGGAGAGACAATCATACAGAGGCAGGAGCTGTAGGATTCTGGAAACCTCCTAGTATCACTTGACTGTCAGCACTTTGCAGGGAGGGGGGAGAAAAGGCAAAGTCCCCCTTCCCTGAGATATGTTGATCTGAGATCAGGAAGCCCCTCCAAGACCAGGACTGCCCTTCCCTTGTATTTCACAGAGTGCCTAGGACTGTGCTGACCCCATTTAACAGATGAGAACACAGGTTCAGAGAGTTCATCTGCTCCACATCGTGTAACTTGCAAGGGACCCAGCCAGGCTACGAACGGCCGCCTTCCTACCCCCAGTCTGTGCTCTCTGAGCCAGCAAATGGAACCCAGACCTTCTGCTTCCCCTGGGGGGTCCTTGGCCTCAGTATCTGTGTCTGGGGACTGGGCCCAGCAAGCTGCTCCTTGGTGAGGGCCTGCCAGGCCAGCTTCTTCTCAGCAGGCTCTCTTCAGTACGCTCTCCTTCCGCCAGGCCACCTGGCAGCTAACGACATCTCTGGCTCCCGAACCCAGCGGCTGAAGCAAGTTCTGCACAGCTACGTACCCCGGGACAGGAACCAGGTGCGAGTCATCCCAGGATGGTAGGAAGTGGGGAGACCTGGAGAGCAGCACCTATGACCGGGTGAGTGAACCCCCCAGGCCCAGGATGCCTAGATCTCGTGAGCGCAGGGCCCACATGTCAACTGGGCACAGCTGGGCACAGCTGGGTCTTGGAAGAGCAGCTTCCTCTGCCCCATGTGGGGAGTCGCAGTCAGAATTGGCGCAGAGCCCTAGACCTGCTGGTAGCCTTTGGGCTCAACGTCCTGCATGTCGTTCTGACCCTGGGAGCCAGCAAGGCCGAGCCCCTACTCACTCTGCAAATGTTCCTGGGACCCTTCGTCCTTGTCTTGTTGTGCTTTGCCTTATAGTCGTGTGTGTGTGTGGGGGGTGTGTGTGTGGTGTTGGGTGTGTCATGTGGTGTGTGGTGTGCAATGTGACCATACTACACGGGCTGGTGCCTATGAGAAGGAGTAAGGGAAGGAAAGAAGCACTAAGGGGCGTTACAGTTGTCGTCCCAGTTTTGTAAGCAGGTGAAGTGACTTGCCCAGGGCCTCTGTTGCTGCGCCCCCGGGCTGCTGGTCTGTGTGTTTTTGGCGGGGGGGGGGGGGCAGACTCTCTGAGGCCTCTCCTCCCTGGAGCAGGTGCTGGTGGACGTGCCCTGTACCACTGACCGGCACTCTGTCCTGGAGGAGGACAACAACGTCTTCAAGCGTTCGCGGAAGACGGAGAGCCAGATGCTGCCCATGCTGCAGGTGCAGCTTCTGGTGTAAGTGGGGCGGGGACGTGAGGCCTGCCGGGAGGGGAGGGGAGCTGCCTGAGGGGGAGCTGCAAGCACTGGGCAGACTGGCACTCCCAGAGAGGCAGGGGGGCCGTCCCGACGAGGACGAGCAGGGAGTACCTGACGTGCTCCCGCGTGTTTGAATCTGCCCTCCTCAGAGCCGTCGTTCGGTTCAGTGTGGCCGTCGGTTCCGGTCTGAGGACGTAGGCCACTTGGGTTACACCCGCTCCTTGGCCCCCAGCCATGCCCTCAGGGCTCCCTGGGCAGCAGACGGAGCAGCCTGCCCAGGGCTGAAACAAACCGCCCTGTGCCCTGTGCGAACTTGGTTTCTCTGACCCTGTAGTGGTGGCTGAGTCCCCAGCAATGGGGAAGAGACTGGATTGGGCAGCCACTGCTTCTGGCTCTTCCTGGGGAAGGACGTTCCCCTGAGCATCCCTTTAGGCACAAGGGGATTAGCTCCCCCGAGTCTGCGCAGAATGGGTCGAATGTGACTTCAGGTTGGAAAGGCGGGTTGGAGCCAGACTGCACAAGCCTTGGTTGCTGGGCCCAGGATTTTGTCTGATGGTCGCCGAACATTCTGAGCAGGGAGTGACGTGGTCACACTCACGCCTTTCTCAGCAAGATGGCTTGGGCAGCGGCCTAGAGAGTGAAGGGGGCGTCGAGGTGGCGCAGTGAATAGAGTCAGGGACACTGAGTTCAAATCCGGCCTCAGACGCTTACTGGCTGGGTGACCCTGGCCCGGTCACTAATCCTGTTTGCCTCAGTTTCTTCATCTGTCATTAAGGTGCAGAGAGAAATGACAAACCACTCCAGGATCTTTGCCAAGAAAACCCCAGGTGGGGTCACAGAGAGTCAGACACTTCTGAACAACAACAAAGAGTGTAGGAGGAAAGTGGGGTTAGGGAGGCTGATTGGAAGGGCGTAAGGCAGAGTCCAGGGAAGAGGTGACAACCAAGCTGGGTGAGAGGTGTGTGATAGGCGCCGGTGGGAGTGGCCTAGGACGAGTCCCAGGGCTTTGCAGCTTTTTGGATGTGAGGAGGGAACAGGCCTCAGCTGTGCATGGGGCTCCACTGATGACAATCCCTGCCCGTACCCAGGCCCTGGCCCTGAAGGACTGAGCCGGTGCGTGGAGAGGGAACAGAAACATTCAGCCCCTTGGTGACCTCTGTCCCCCCTGGCCAGAGTCTGGGAGAGACGGGGGATGCCGCAGGGAGGGAAGCTGTCCACTGATCCTGAATTAATCTGGGAGAACTTGCTGGGGGAGGAGGCGCTGCCTGCCAGGACCGGCCCTTCATCCCTCTTTTCTTCCTTTCTTTCTTTGTTTCAGGGCCGGCCTCCTTGCCACCAAGCCCGGAGGGGTGGCCGTCTATTCACCTGTACCCTCTCCCACCTGCAGAACGAGTACGTTGTGGGCGGGGCCATCGACATTCTGGCCAATGAGTACCAGACCGACGTCCAGGTGGAAGACCTGAGCTGCTTCCGGCATCTCTTCCAAGACACCTTCTCCTTCTTCCCGTCGTGCCGCATGGGGGAGCTGGTTCTCCCTGTCCTTTGGGCCAACTTTGGACCCATGTACTTCTGCAGGCTACGCAGGCTAACTTAGCGGTTCAGCATCCTGAGCCCCCTTCTGCAGCACAGAGTCTCCGGGAGGACCTGGGAGGGGTGGTGGGAGACGGCAGGCGATGGCAGAGCTCACCCCCCCCCCACAACCCCTTATTGTGGCCCAGGTGTGATTTGCCTCAATGTCTCCTGTAAATGTGGGAGCAGAGGAGGGGCAAGGCCTCTGCCCAGGCAGAAGGAGCGCGGCAGGAGGCTTTGGCAGGGTCCGTGGCTTCCTGGAGGAAGCTTTCCAGTATAGGATAGAAGGTGGCCTTAGCTGCTTGACCTGACCTGGCACACTGCAAAGTGTTAGTGGGACGGAGGCGCCTTCAGGACAGGGCAGCTGTTTTAACCTTTGTTTCCCTGAAGTAATAAAAGCATATCGATTAACTGGTTTGGGGCTTCATCATCTACTTTAGCCTGTGGGTGCTGAGAGTCTGCTCCTTGGGCGAACAATGTGGGGTACAGGAGCCCACTCTACAAAAGACTTGGGGAAGGGGAGACTCCTCCAGCCGGGAAGCCTAGCCCTGTTATGATGTAGGTAGGGGGAGCTTGGGTTCTAGCTGCTGCTCCTCCCTCCCTCCCTCAGCCTAGCCTGGATCCTTGTCATGGCAGCCCCTCCGGGAAGGATGGGAGATTCCAAGCTCTACCCCACCTGAGTAAGAATCTCCCACCAGCATCTGGGACTTTTTTTAAAATGTTGATTTAATGCTTTTTGATGCAACGGTTCAGAGATGTGGTTCTTACATTATTCACAAATGGGTTCCAAATGCACTGAAACTTCTTGGGGAAGATTGTAGAGTGGGTTAGAGAGCTCTGTTTCCAAATCTTTAAGTATACAGGTGTGAGTTTTTATTGGTGACACACAAAGACCGTTTTCAGTACCCAAGACTGAGTGGGTGATGGACAATGTCAGAGAATGAAGAATCATCAAGGAGGATGAGGCCTGAAAAAAAGGGCCGCAATTCAGCTGCCTCAGAAAAGGTCCCATTATCTCTTAAGCCTACCCTGCCCTTTCCAAGCTTCTTTGTTGAAGTTTGGAAAGGGGAAGGTGGGCTTGAGAGATAATGTGATCTCCAGTGCAGACCACAACCCATCCATACCTGTGCATCCAATGCTATTCCTACTGAGGGAAAACAACGTGGGGGTGGGATCTCAGTCTCTCCCTCCTCACTGCCATGGGGCTGCACAGAGTCCATTGACTGAAAGCCTCCCCAACGTTTTCAATGTGGTGCCTCTCCCTGGGTGTTCCGTAGCTGGATTCACTCTTCCCTTTGATGCTTTGTGTGTTTGTGGGGGAAAGTCTCAGGCTTGTTTAAAGGGAGACAGATACCTATAGCAAAGATGGCAACCTGAAAGGTTCCAGCCAAGGTGAACTTGCCTGAAAACCATCTCAAAGATTAGCATCACCAAGAACCTCTATTCATCCAGGACTGCTAGGAGACCTCTAATACAGCATACAACTTTCAAGCACTTCTATTGTGAAAAACTAGGATTGTGTAGAATATTTGAAATATAAACACACACGGGGCACCTAGGTGGGGCAGTGGATAGAGCTCGGGCCTTCGAGTCCGGAGGACCTGAGTTTGAATCCTGCCTCAGACACAGTACTCACTAGCTGTGTGACTGGGCAAGTCACTTAAGCCCAATTGCCTCACCAAAAAAACCCCCAGAAACATAGGAGGGGATTAATGAAAAGAAATGCGAGGGAAGGTAGCCTGGTGTACCAGAGCTAAAACTATTTTAAAGCAGCAATCATGAAAACTACTCAGTACTGGCTAAGAAATAGCGAGTGGTGGATCAGTGGAATAGGTTAGCTACACAAGACGCAGTAGTCCATGACTATAGTCATCTTCCGTTTGATAAACCCAAAGACCTCAGCTTCTGGGATAAGAACGCATTGTTTGACAAAAACTGCTGGGAAATCTGGAAAACAGTATGGCAGAAACTAGGCATAGACCAACATATTATACCATATACCAAGATAAGATCAAAATGGGTACATGATTTATGCATGAAGGGTGAAACTATAAGCAAATTAGGAGAGTGAAGAATAGTTTACTTGTCAGATCTATGGAGAAGGGAAGAATTTAGGGCAAATGACAGAAAACATTATGAAATGCAAAATGGATAATTTTGATTACATTAAAAAGTTTTTGCGCAAAGCTAATGCAACCAAGGTTAGAAGAGAAGCAAAAAGCTGAGAAATAATTTTTACAATCAATGCCTCTGATAAAGGCCTCATTTCTAAAATATGTAGAGAACTGAGATAAATCTATGATAATACAAGTCATTCCCCAATTGATAAATGGTCAAAGGATATGAACATGTAGTTTTCAGATGAAGAAATTAAAGCTATTTATAGTCATACAAAAAAATGCTCTAAATCACTATTGATTAGCGAAATGCAAATTAAAACAACTCTGAGGTACCACATCACCCTTATCAGATTGACCAACATGACAAAACAGGAAAATGATAAATACTGGAGAAAATTGGAACACTAGTGTATTGTTGGTGGAGTTGTGAACTGATCCAACCATTCTGGAGAACAATTTGGAACTATGCCCAAAGGGCTATAAAAATGTGCGTACCCTTTGACCCAGCAATGGCACTTCTAGGGCTGTATCCCAAAGAGATCATAAAAAAAGGGGAAAAAGACTCACATGAACAAAAATGTTTATAGCAACTCTTTTTGTGGTGGCCAAGAATTGGAAATTGAGAGGATGCCCATCAATTGGGGAATGGTTGAACAAATTGTGGTATACAAATGTAATAGAATACTATTTGCTCTCCTTTTCCTTTGTTGTTTTA
Organism: Phascolarctos cinereus; assembly: GCF_003287225.1. NCBI lineage: Eukaryota > Metazoa > Chordata > Mammalia > Diprotodontia > Phascolarctidae > Phascolarctos > Phascolarctos cinereus. Next base: position 447,965,337 of record NW_027555958.1, read on the forward strand.
TTTCTGCTTTTTCATGGTTCCTCCCATTCTAATTTTTCTATACATCATGACTAATGTGAAAAGATGCTTGATGTGAATGTATAAGTAAAGGCTATATCAGATTGCATGCTGTCTTGGGGAAGAGGAGTGAGGGGGAGAAATTTAAAACTCAAAATCTTATGGAAGTGAATATTGAAAACTAAAAATAAATAAATTTTAAAAAAAAGAAAGAAATGGTGAGCAGGCAGACTGCAGAAAAACTGGAAAGACTTGCATAAACTGATGGCTGAGTGAAGTGAGCAGAACCAGGAGAACACTGTACACATTGTGCAATGACCAGCTTTGATAAACTTAGCTCTTTTCAGCAATGCAAAGTTCTAAGACAATCCTGAAAGACTCATGGTGGAAAATGCTGTCCACATCTACAGAAAGAACTTTGGAGTCTGAATGCAGATCAAAGCATGCTATTTTCTCTTTTTTCCCCCTCTCTTGTGGTTTTTCCCTTTTGTTCTGATTCTTCTTTCACAACATGACTAATGTGAAAATATGTTTAATATGATCATACATGTATAGCCTATATCAGAGTGCATGCCATCTTGGGGAGGGGGGAGTGGAGGGGAGGGAAATTTAGAACTCAAAATCTTATAAAAGCAAATGTTGAAAACTAAAAATAAATTTTAAAAAGGAGTGTAAAAAAGGGGAAAAAAAGAAATACAAACACAGGAGATGAGAAAGCTAAATATTTGAGATATTTGAAGGGGCTAAATAATTAATTGCTTACTTTCTAACAGAGAAAGAAAAGACCATTGTCCCTTCAGAATCCAACTGTTTCCAAGGGGGAAGGGAATAAGCATTTATATAGCATTCACTGTGTGCCAGAGCCTTTTGACATTCAGGTTGGGGATGGGGGTGGGGTACCAGAGAACAAGACCTCAATCCAATGTGATTGGCCCTTCAGGGCTGCACCAGACAAAGGCCAAGATCATCATGGTCTATAATGCTGGGGCCATGCCCAGAGAAAAGCCTTGGCAAGCACGACTTCCATGTTAGGAGCTGCCAGATGAGACTGAAACTAGGCACTTCAGTGGGAGAGCCAGGACCAGGACGTAATCCTTCTAGAATGATGGCAGGGCACTGACATCTAGACTGAAGGGGAATGGGGCCATACCTAGCATTGCAGCAGAGTCTCTCTCTGGGACTTCAAAAAAGGGAGAGGGTCTCATCCTAGCCACCCCATCTTAAATTGAAGGAGGGAGCAGAGTCTGGCCCTGTCACCAAGTACCAATTCAAGAAGAAAGGCTGCATACATGAGCAAACAGAAGAAGACTCATGCAGTGGAGAAATAAAATGAGCTAAGGGAATCAATCACAAGATGAAATTCCAGAAGAGAATTCTACAATAATAACAAGTAGAACCCAGGGGGAAAGCAGTGTACTGGCTACAAGCACTCAGCAGTGGACTGAAGAGATGAAGGAAAAGCTTCAGTGAGAAAAAGAATGACATGTGAGCACTGGGAAGGAGAAAAAACAGAAGGTGGAAAACCTTAGATACCCTGAAAACTAAAATACAGAAAATAGAAGTTCATTAATAAAACAAGACCTGTTGGAACAAAATCAAAACGTGCATCAATTAGAATACACGAGCTATCTACTATCATAGACAACTGATCTGGGAAAGAAAACTAGAAGGAATAATTCAATGATCATTGGGCTCCCTGAAAATCACCACACCAAAACCTGGATATCATATTTCAAGAAAATCATGAAAGGTAGAGGCAGCTAGGTAGAGGCACAGTAGATAGAGCTCTGGCCTTGGAGTCAGGAGGACCTGAGTTCAAATCTGGCCTCAGACGCTTGACACGAGCTGTGTGACCCTGGGCAAGTCACTTAACCCAGCTTGCCTCACCAAAAAAGGAAAAAAATCATAAAAGGAAACTTCCTAGAGATATTAGAACTGGTAAAGTGAAAATAGAAAGAATTCATAGATCACCATTTGAAGGAAATTCCAAATTCAACAGCCCTGGAAATACTATAGTCAAAATTGAGAACTTCCAAGTTAAAAAAAAAACTGCAAGCCACCAGAAAGAAATAAAAGACCTAGGAACCATCGTCAGAATCACACAACATCGAACAATAATTAAGAGAGGAGCAAGCCTGGAATAAACACAAAACCCAATGTAAAAAGGTTGCTGTTCAGTTGTTTCTGTCGTGTCTGACTCTCTGTGATCCCATTTGGGGTTTTCTTGGCAAAGATACTGGAGTGGTTTGTCATTTTCCTCTCCAGCTCATTTTACAGTCGAGGAAACTGAGGCACACAGGGTGAAGTGACTTGCCTGGGGTTACACAGTGAGGAACTGTGTGAGGCTGGATTTGAACTCAGGAAGATGAGTCCTCAGGCCTGGCGCTCTGTGCACTATGGCGCCACCTAGCTGCCCCAATACCTGAGATTAACATCCAGCAAAATGAAGTACGGTCCTACAGGGGAAAAAATACTTGTAATAGAACAGATAACTTTCAAGCATTTTTGTTGTGAAAACCAGAATTGGGTAGACTCTGAAATACAAACAGGCGATGAGACACCAAGAAAGCTAAATAAATGCCATTGAGCTATTTGAAGGGGTTAAATAATGAATCAATTGCTTTTTCTTCCTAACAGGGAAAGAAGGGACCATTTCCCCTTCAGAATCCAACTGTTTCCAAGGGGGAAAAAAAGGGAATAAGCATTTTTATATCATCCCCTGTGCTAAGTGCTTCACTTGTTATCTCATTTAGTGCTTACAACAAATCCTCAAGGGAGGTGCTGTTATTATCCCCATTTTACAGTTGACAAAACTGAGGCAAAAGGGTAAATGACTTGCCCAGGGTCACACAGCAAGTAAGTAAATCAAATGTCTAAGGCCACAGTTGAACTCAGCTCTTCCTGATTCCTGCTCCAGGACTTTATCTGCTGCAACATCTAACTGCACAATGTTCAAAGATAACGCTCGTAAGCCCTGTGAAAGATTTTTTTTATCTGGAAGAATAAGAAATGAGAGGAGGAACAGAATGTGATAGGGAATAAATATTTCTCACAGTTGAGGCAGAAGAAGAAGAATATACAGACAGGGAGGTGGTGGGGTCATAGGGAGCAGCATTTCATGAGCCTTACTGGTATCCAAACTTGGAAAAGGAAGGTTGAGCAAGCATACTAGAGAAGTGTCGAAAGACATTCAAGGGGCAGCTAGGTGGTGCAGCGGATAGAGCACCGGCCCCGAAGTCAGGAGGACCTGAGTTCAAATCTGGCCTCAGACTAAACACTTGACACTTACTAGCTGTGTGACCCTGGGCAAGTCACGTAACCCCAATTGCCTAAATCCCACCCCCCAAAAAAAAGACATTCAATAGGCAGAGAAAGAGAGAGAACAGGGAGGTTTTAGAACTGATAGAGCTGGAAAGGGAACAGTTACAAGTAAAACATTTCAACTACAGAGGACTGAATATATTGTTTCATCATTATTTTCTTTCACATAGGTATTCATTGTTTCTGATTTGTTCTTTGGACCACTCATTATTTAAGATGTAGAAGACTGATTATAAAGTGGTTGGCATTGAAAGGAGAGGGAGAAAGGGTCATAGCCATTGGGCTGTGTGTGTGTGTGTGTGTGCTTGGTGATTTGAGGGAGAGCAGAATAGTATTAGATCACTCCAATTATCTGATCTCGTTTCTTTTCTTTCCCTGTATTTTTCCTTGCAAAGAGGGGAGAAGAAGGGCAAAGAAGAAATATAATATGTTATAATGGGGGAAAATACTTAATAATCATAACCGCGAATGTGGATGGTATAGATTCACCCATAAAATGTAGACATATGGCTAAATGTGTTAGAAAGCAGGATTCAGTCTCAATCTCCCCACTCTAACCCATCTTCCACTCAGTATCAAAGCGATTTTCCTAAAGTGTAAGTCTTATTACATCACACACACACACACACACACACACACACACACACACATTCAATCAATGTTAGTGGCTCCCTATTATCTACAGGATCTTCTGATGGACATTTCAAGCTCTTAACCTGGTCTCTTTTGACCTTTCCAGACTTCTTAGCCCTTTTCCCAGGGACTCTCTGATCCAGTTCTGTGGACCTACTTCCTGCTCCTCTCATACAACACACGGTCTCCAATTTGTGCTGACTGTCCTTCTTCCTGGAACGCTCTCTCCTCTTCATCTTCAATTATTGATTTCCCAGTTTAAAAAACCCGCCTTCTGCAGGAGACCTTCCCTGTGCCCTCTCGACAGCTAGTTCTCTCCTTGAGATTACCTTCCAGATGCTCTGTAGGTTTCTTATACGTAGCCATTTATTTACATGTTGTCTCCCCCGTTAGAATGTAAGCTTCTTGGGGGCAAGATCCGATTTTTTACTTCCATGTCTGGAACACCATAAGTGCTTAATAGATGTTTGTTGAATGACTGAGATGCCAACTATAAACAACCATAGGAAAGAATGTTCCAAATCACTGATAATAAGAGAAATGAAAATTAAAATAAATTTAAGGTTCCCTCTCTGGCCAATCAGATTTTGCAAAGATGACAAAAGATGAAAGTGACCGTTGTTGGAGAAATTGTGGAGGTGCGAATGATGTGAATATAAATTCGAGCAAAGAAAAGGTCTTAAGAAGCCTCTCTACCAACGGGGGAAGCCAGCACAAGCTAAAAAATTGGGGTGGGGTATGTGAAGGTACTGGGCACAGCGTTGAAATACAGAGTCATAAGCACATCTAGAAAAGAAATGAAGGGTGGCTGGCTTGGGACCCTTCCCAAAATGGAGGCTCCTGAAGCAGCGGGGGAAGGGGGCCAGCATAGCAGAGGGTTGTTCCAGGGTGACAATGCTACAGTGGATGATTAATGGGAGGAGGGGGAGGGTGAAAAGGCCCTGTGTGAGGGAGGTCCCAAGGTGAGGCACGGTGTTGAAATCCAGATAGAAGTACACCTGGGAGGGGAATGAATGTCGACTGGCCTGGGCCTCTCTCTAAGCTAGAGACCCCAGGACAGGCATGTTGATGTAGCTGTAAAGTGTTCCAGCCATTCGGGAGAGGAATTTGGAACTACTCCCCAAAACTCACTATTCTTTAATTCTATGATGCCTCTGCTAGGTGTATACCTCAGCGGTACAGGGAAATGACCTCTCAGTAGAACAACATAGCAACTAGAATCTAAGGGATTATGCATCAACTGGGGAAGTGGATAAACAGATTGTGACATAGAAATGTAATGGAATATTATTATGGCATAAAAGTGACAAACGTGAAGGATTTGGAGAAATTTGGGAAGATATACATGTACTGATATACTTGGAAATGAGAAAAACCAGAACAGTTTATTTATACAAAAGCCACCATAATGCAAAAAGAACTTTGAAAGATTTAAGAGCTCTGGTTTAGCCTATCTGCCGAGATGGTTTCCTGGGGTATGGCTGCTGTGCATGCTACAGCTTCTTAGAGTCACAGGTGAGAGTGGGGTGACAGGTGGACACTAAAGGTGGGCAGCCCTGCCCATGCCACAGAAAGATCACTTGAAGGAACCGGGCGTGTTTAGGCGAGGAAGAGAAGACACAGGCTGGGCCATGTCTTCAAGTATCTGAAGGACTATTATGTGACTTAGGGAGTAGTCTTGATTTATGCAGCCCCAGAGGGTAGAACCGGGGTAAACAGGGTGATGCTTTGGAGAAGCTAAATAAGGCCCACTGGTCACCCCCCTCGAACTCCTCTGTCCACCAGGGCTTCACTTTCATGATCAAGAATGCTGAAATTCCTCTCTCTGGTCTGAAGGCCCACTTCTCCCCAGACCTCCGTCTTCTTAAACCAGTAGGTTACTGTCCTCTCCTGCCTCACCCATCCCTCCATGCTCAGGCCATCACCTGCCCCTGCTCTGCTTCACCTTCCTCCTTCCTCATCTGAATACTCCACTTAATCAGCACATTACACCACTTTTTAAGTCTCCTGTCCTGCCTTTAGTCAATCACGACATATCACACTCCAACCTTGATTTACTCTCCCACCCCCATCCCAGCTGCCTTGTTTGCCCTCCGTGTGCTGCTGAATGGGCCAGGCGGTCATTTTACTCATCCCTAATTAATTCTCCAGCCCCCTCCCCCCCATCAAAGCAGTTGTTCCAAAGCTTCTCTCTTCAACCCCCCCCACCATCCCCCCCCACCCTCTCAGCTGAGGACTTCATCTTCTACTTTACTGAGAAAATGGAAGCCATTTGCCATACATCTCCTCTTCTATTTTGTATCTTAGAACCCCCTTGGTAAAATCCCCCATCTTCTCTCTTGTTCTAGTCACCTCAACAGAGCTGTCAAAATGATATTCTAAGGCCCAGGTCTCCCCTACTCAGTAAGCTCCAGGGGTGACCTGATGGCAGTGTCCGGGAATTCCTCAACGCAGAATCTAAGACCCGTGCACTCCTGCTGTACCTCATAGACAGCCTCCTCAGGTAAGGCCACCCCACGCTAGCACCTTAGGCCTTCCTCTCCTGCTGGGTGCAGCATGAGCTGTGCAGAAAGGCCCATAGGGGCTGGGCCAAGTGCCTTCCATCTGCCCCCAAACTCTGTGTGACCCTGGGCAAGTCACTTACCCCGATTTCCTCATCTGTAAAATGAGCTGGAGAAGGAAATGGCAAACCAGTCCAGTATCTCTGCCAAGAAAACGGTCGGACACGGCTGAAATGACTTATCAAACGAAGGCCTGGGCTAACGTCTCACGCCATATATCAACATAAGCTCCAAATGGGCACGTGGTTTAGACATACAGGGTGACATGATAAATAAATTAGAGGAATGTGGAAGAAATTACCTGTCAGATTTATGGATAAGGAAAAGTTCATGATTAAATAAGAGATAGGCAAGTTCACATGAGGTAAAATGGATAATTTTGATTTATAAAATCAGAGTTTCTATACAAAGCAATGCAGCTAAAATTAGAAGAGAAGAAGGAAATAAGAGAAATATATATAATATGTGTGCATGTATGTGTATATGTACATATGTGTATGTATGTGCATGTGTATTATATATGTATATATGTGTATCTGTATACATATATGTGTATTGTGTATGTATGTGTGTATATGTATATATGTACGTGTTTATATGGAACTGAGTCCAATTTCTAAGAATAGGAGCAACTAGGTGGCACAGGGGATTGAGCACTGGGCCTGGAGTCAGGAAGACCTGAGTTTAAATCTAGCTGCAGATGTTTACTAGCTGTATGACACCAGCCAAGTAACTTAACCCTTGTTTGCCTGAGTTCCCACATCTCTGAAATGCGGATAAGAATAGTACCCTTTTTTTTTTTGGTGAGGCAACTGGGGTTAAGTGACTTGCCCAGGGTCACACAGCTAGTAAGTGTTATGTGTCTGAGGCCACATTTGAACTCAGGTCCTCCTGACTCCAAAGCCAGAGCTCTATCCACTGCGCCACCTGGCTGCCCCAGAATAGCACCCTTCTTGAAGAGTTGTGAGGACTTGATCCCTGTGTCTGCCGCCTGGGCTCTGAAGCCCACGCTCCCCAAGTGTCCTGCATCCGGAAGATATCTCAGCACTCAAAGACCCACCTCCTTCCTTCCCCTCCCCAGCCCACCCCTACAGTGTCTCAGGAAAAATGTCTGGTACCTTTGGTCAGACTTCAAACCGGGAGCCTCCTCCTGCCTCCTGGGAGGGACTTTCCTCCCTCTCCTCTGCCCCCCCCACCCAGACTGCTGCCTTTGCAGCCTCAATGGGTGCCCCCCCCATCTCATTTTCTAAGAGAGGAAACAGAAACCATTTAAATAGAGTTGCCCAGCAAGTTAGAGAGAGCCCTCCTCAAGCGCAAGCCTCCAGCCTTGGCTAGAACCCAAGCCCCCAGAGCTGTACTCCCCCTGTACAATGAGGGGCTTGGCCGGGGGGTCCCCGCCAGCCCAGCTCTCTGAAGTCTGGCCCTCAGTAGGAGCACGCGCAGCCCTCCCATCTGTCTCCTTCTGATCTCTCCCCGCCGGCTGGACGGCCACCACTACGCGACCTGCCGCCCGAGGCAGCTCCCCAAACTCCCCCTGCGAGATCAGTCGTTGTATTTGTTTCTTGACGGGTTACTAGTCACCCCAGAGCCAGGGGTGGGGGACCTGCGGCCCTCTAGGTCCTCAAGTGCTGCCGTTTGATTCATTTGACTGCACTCCAGGACCTAGATGACCACGTGGCCTCCTGGGCAGCGGAAGGGGAGGTAGAACTGAGGTTTCTTCCTCCTACTTCAGAGCTGTTTAAGACAGTGGGGTGTTGTCTTGAGTCTTCTAATAAGCAACCCCAAGCCTGCCCCACTTCCCTCCCTGGGTCTCTATGTACCCCTACGACCAGTGACAGGGACCTCAGCCTCAACATTTCAGGACGCCCGAAATCCTCCAAGGCCACGCCAGCTGGCTCTCTCTTTTGCCTTCATTTTCTACCTAGTATCCCAGATGCTCTGCACCATGCCTGCCTGGGGCTATACAGCAGGTGCTCAATAATTGCATGGGTGGAAAGCCCCCAATTCTCAGGTTCTCCCTGAATCTCCCCAGGAGAGGCATCTTCCGTCCCTCTGCTCAGCTGCTCCAGCACAGAGGCCCTGGCAGCATCATTGGCTAAAAATAACCCAGCCCAAAAATCAGTTTTGCCTGCAACAGTGAGGGGACGGAGACCAGGGGAAAGAGGACGCTGATGCCGTGAGGATGGTGATTCTTGACTGGCAGAAGCAAAGCTTTATGGGAACCCGGAGATTCAGAAAAACTGAGCAATGGAGCAGGCCTAGAGACCATGTGAGATGTTGGGGATACAAAAAAAAATTCGATGAGCATTTATTATAAATCTACTGTGTACCAGACGCTGTGCAGAGAGTGAGGATACTAAGAAAGGCAAAGACGTGGTCCCTGCCCTCAAGAAGCTCACCTTCTAAGACAGAAAATGAAAGTCTCTGCCCTGCAGCAGCTACATTACCGCCAAGTTGGGAGGGGGAGGGGAGGGGTGTGTTTATGAAAGAGCCTCCCTCTTCTCTCCTGGTTCACCTCATCCTCCTACTGCTGGAGGCAAAGCCGCTTAGCTATTTTTATTGTTTTTGGTTTTTTGGCTAGGCAATGGGGTTAAGTGACTTGCCCAGGGTCACACAGCTAGTAAGTGTTATGTGTCTAAGGCCGGATTTGAACTCAGGTACTCCTGAATTCAGGGCCGGTGCTGTATCCACTGCACCACCTAGCTGCCCCACAGGGCTATTTTTAGCTGGTGGTAAGCTGAGCAGCTCTTGAGATAGATAGATGCCTGTGTATATTTGTTCTATGTAAGATATATAAGTTATGTACAAATGAATATGTTATATGTAAGGTATATACAATTTATGTTATATGTAAGATATATATCACATATAAAGTTTTTATATGTAAGATATATAACTTACGTATAAATGTATGTTATATACACATATATGAATTATATATAAAGTGTGTCATATGTAAGTTGTATATGTTACATATAAATCTGTATAAGTTATATACAAGCATTTATAAGCAGAAGATATATATGTATGTGTATATATACATATATATATATATATTACATATATAAAACAAATGCAAGGTGGTTGAAGGTGGGGGCATCACAAAAGTCCTCACACAGAAGGTGATACTTGAGCTGAGCTTTGAAGGAAACAAAGGGGGAGAGGTGACAAAGAAGTGTATTCCAAGTGTGGGTGCAGTCTGTGCAAAGGGATGACAAGGAAACATAATGTCCTCAGTAAGGAGATCAAGAAGGTCAGTTTGGAGCATGGCATGTAAGAAGGACCACGGGAGTCAAAGCTGGAAAAGTAGGTTAGAGCCAGGTTGTGAAGGGATTTAAATGCCAAAGAAGTTTGGATTTAATGCGAGAGGCAATAATGATAACAATAATATTTATATAGTGCTTTAAGGTTTGCAGAGTGCTTTATAATTATTATTTTATTTGGTCCTCACAACAACCCTGGGAGGTAAGAAGGAAGGAAGGAGGGAGAGAGGAGAAAGAGAAAGGAAGGAGTAAGAAAAGAATGTTCTTCATTCTGCATACCGAGTCCCCAAGCTTTCAGCTGGAGGTGGATGGAATGTTTCATCGAGAATGCTTTGCAATTGTGTGATTAGTCATTCCTGTTGATCAGAGACCAACTCTTTCAAAGCTGATTATCTTTATACTGTTGTTATATAAATTGTTCTCCTGGCTGTTTACTTCCCTCTGCATCAGTCCATACAAGTCTTCCCAGGATTTTCTGAAATCCACCTGCTCATCATTTCTTATAGTACAATAATATTCCGTTATAACACAACCTGTTCAGCCATTCCCCAACTGATGGGCATCCCCTCAGTTTTTAATTCTTTGCCACCACAAATAAATGCTATAAATATATTTGTATGTATAAGTCCTTTTCCTCTTTATTCGATTTCATTGAGGGTGTAGACCTAATAGTGATATCTCTGGGTCAGAGGGTTTGCACAGTTTAACAGCTTTGGAGGTACAGTTCCCAACTGCTTTTCAGACTGGCTGGACCACACAGCTACACAGTGCATAACAGGGCATTAATGTACCTGTTTTCCCACAGCCTCTCCAGCATTTGTCATTTTACTTTTTTGTCAACTTAACCAATCTGCTGGGTGGGAAGTGGTACCTCAGAGTAGTTTTAATTTGCATTTCACTAATTATTAGTGATTTAGAGAATTTTTTCATATGGCTATTGACACCTTGGATTTCTTCCTCTGAAAACCTATTCATATCCTTTGATCATTTGGTAATTGGGGAAGAATAACTAATAATAACTAATACTTACAGAGCACTTACCATGTGCCAAATGTGCTAAATGCTCTACAATTGTTATCTCATTTGTAGTGAGTTTCTCAGAAGACGGTCAGAGCTGGCAGGGGCCTCCAGTCCATCTCCCTCATATAGAGAGGAGGAAGCAGCCTTAGAGTGAGCAGTAGCTGAGGGAGGGAAGGATGGACCGAATGGGGAGAGACTTAAAATGATGCTGATTTTTTTCCTTAAAAAAAAATCTTTGTGTGTATTAGAATTGTAGTATCTTTAAGTTAGGAGGGACCTCAGAATTCCAAAGATTTTGTCTCAGCCCTAGCTCTGTCGCAAACAGTAAACTGTGTGGCCTCAGTTTCCTTCTCGGTAAGATAAGGTTGAACCACACACACACACACGGTGCCTTTTGGCTCTGACATACAGTCTCTGCCCCTCCCTTTGTCCAAGTGAGATCCTTCCCCACTGGCAAGACCCTGTCCAACTCCTCCTTCCAGGTCCGATTCCTCAACCCCCTTGCATTCACTTCAGAAATAATAAATTCCATTTCTTTTTTTAAAGATAGATTTTTACAGGTATTTTTACATCACTTAGACCTCTCCCTCTCTCCTTCCCAAAGCGCCATCCCTTATAACAAAGACTTCTTGACAACGTGCTATACGCTCACCTGCCATCACGAGTTGGTCACTGATTGGTTATAACTTGTATTTTGTGTGTTTATTTGGAAAACAATGTGATTACTACGAGTTTAACTCTGTCACACAACAGATGAAACACGTATGAATGGGTTTTCAAAATTTTCTTCTCTTCTTTGCTTACGCTTCCACATCCCCCTTATTTTTATTCAATGCCCCCCAATGGTACCTGAGGCCACTACCATACCCCTGGACTGTTCCAGCATCCCGGGGGGGGTGTATGGGAATCTAAGCCTGACTCTTGATTTCTGGGAGCCTTCTTGATACAAATAAATTTGGGCATAAGGTACTGTGCCACTTGCTCAAAGTAGGCAGACCTCCAAGCCGCTTCCAGTCACTGCATATCATGCCCTACTCAGCATACCATCTCCCCTCCCCCTTTCTAAAAGCACTTTAAGGTGGTCTTCCTCCATTAGAATTTAAATTCCTTCAGGGCAGGGGACTATCCTGTTTGTTTGTATTTGTATCTCTTTTTTCTTCTTCCTTTCTTTCATCTATCTCTGTCATCTTTTTCTATCTATCTATCTATCTATCTATCTATCTATCTATCTATCTATCTATCTGCTTGTCTATCTGTCTGTCTGTCTGTGTCTGCTCATCTATCTTTCTGCCCGTCCGTCTGTCTGTCTCTGTGTCTGTCTATTTTTGTCTGTCCGTCCATGTGCCTGTCTGTCTGTCTCTTTCTCTCTAATGCTTACTTAAGGTCTCCCGTGGAATTTAAGTTCCATGAGGGCAGGGACTGTCTAGTTGTTTGTCTTTGCATTGCCAACATAGAGCAACCGTGCTGTCAAATGCATAGTAGGGGCTTAATAAATGTTTCATTTTCTCCATCCTTAGCCCAGGGAATTCCTCGAGGCTTGGCACTTCTTCCGTTCAGCCAGCCCGGTATTATGGAAAGAATGTTCCCTGGATTGGAAATCAGAGGACCTGAGTTTGAATCTCTTCTCTGCCCTGACTTGCTGTGTGACCTTGGGTGAGTCATCTCCTTTCTCAACCTCAGTCTTCTCTGTCAAACGTCACTAAGGTCCCTTAGGTCTGCGACTCTACTGCTCCTCTGGCCCTCCCTCTCCTCACTGCCCATGATCTCCTGGGCACCCTTGTGAGGGAGCCAGAGTAGCTACTTGTGCCCCCATCTTACAGAGGAGCAAACTGAGGTCCACAGAGGGGAAAGGATTTGCCCGAGGTCAGGTAGACAAGAGCCAGGGCTAGAAACTGGTTTACAAGCTCTTAGTTCATATAACCACCAAAGTGAGCCTGAGGGAGTTCTAATGCTCCTCTCACCTCCTGTTTATTTGTTGGGGGGAGCGGCCTTTTGGCCCCATCCCCTCTCTAAGCCTCAGTTTCCCCATCTGTAAAACAGGGGCATTGGTGTGGTCTGGACTCTGGATGGTCCCATTCCATAAAGGCCTTGTTCCCTTCCTTTCCCAGCTCCCAGGAAGTAGCTCTGCTTCTCCCCTCCCAGGCCCCCAGCCAGGCTCCCTCCTGCCTCAAAGCATCTCTCCCCTCCTTCCACCTCACCCCCCAGACTGGTTAGTCCTCTGGACTGCAGGAGCCTGAGGTCCCACAGTCTGGGGCTTCCCGCTGCAGCTGTCCCAGCAGCGTCCCCGCCTCTTCTTCTGGGGCCCCTCTTGGTTCCAACTCTACCTTCCAAGACTGATGCTCACTCGAGAGAGGGGAGGTGAGTTGGCCGTCAGTGCCTGGCTCTCTGTCTTTTTCCTTCTGGGGGCTGATGTGTCTCACAATCATAGGATACAAAGCTAGAAGGGCCCTTAGAGTTCACCTAGGCCCTCATTTTACAAAGGAGGAAACTGAAGCACAAAGGACTCACGTGCCTTGCCTGAGGTCTCACAGCCAGTGTCAGGATTTGTGGCTTTCCTAGCCATCCTTCTTCCTCTGGGGGTTAGACCCAGCCTTTGACATCAGGCCTCTCCCCCTCCCCTCCACTCTGGGCAGAACCCTGAACTAGATACTTTGTGTGGGGAGACAGAGGACAAGGAAGGCTTAACCTCTGCCTTCAGGAAGCCCTGGGTGTGAAGGGGAGGCATGGAGGGGAAACTGTGGCCCTTGACAATCCTTGCAGATGGAGAAGAGCGGGGGCTCAGGCAGCTGACCAAGATCCACATTTGGCCTGGAAACATGATTTGGGTAGACCCAGTTGCAAGCAAACTCCTTAATATGGATTTCTGTGTCTGCAAAAAGAGCCCCCATAGGGTTGTCTCCATAGCAGAGCTGGCCAAGGGCATTTACAATTGTTTCTGGATTACAAAAACCCCACTGTCTAAGGATTACAACCCAGGCCTGAAATCAAGCCCACAGAATGCTATTTGCAGTGGAAAGAGTCCTGGACTTGGAAGCAAGATCTGAGTTCCAATCCTGACTTTGTCACTTACTGCCCGTGTGACCCAGGGCAAGTCTCTTCCCTGTTCAAGTATCAGTGAAAATTTGGGGTCATAATCCTTGCACTTCTGGCAATCACTTCCATTTGATTCAAGAAACATCCATTAGTTTCTTATTACATCAGGAAGTTGGGCATTGTGGACAGAAGGGGGCTGGCTTCAAAGTCCTACATCTGACACATGCTGTTTTAGGGCAAGAACTGGAAGGGACCTCCAAGGTCATCAGTCCCAATCAGTCCCTCATTTCATAGATGAGGAAACTGAGGCCAGAAAGTGAAGTGGCCTGCCCACGGTCACACACCTAGTAAGAGTCACAGCCAGGATTTGAACTCAGATTCTGAATTCATGTTCAGTCTTTTCCCCACAATGCCTCTCTAAGATTCTAAGCTTCAAGGCATGCGCCTGTCATTGTGTGTTAAGAGAAAGAATTCATTCCCAGGGGGTCCCCTACACCAACGAAATCTTCATCTGGTTTAAAATGTGCTAGGGCAGTGTGCTGGGGGAAATCACAGGCTTATAGGATTGAACAGTCAGAGTTAGAATGGATCTTAGAAGCCATTAAGTACATCTCCCCCCTGGCTTCTGTATTTTGCAGATGAGGAAACTGAGGCACAAGTGACTAGGTGGCTAGGGAATCCAGAGCTCTAGCTAGAGTCAGGCCTGAGGCGGAGGATGCTTCATCCAGGCACAAGGCTCCAGCTGGAAGGAGGCAGATCTGTGGCTGCCTCAGCATCCAGCCCCAGCTTGCAGACCTCCAGTGACAGGAAGCTCACTATTTAGAAGCACAGGATTTAGAGCTGGGGGAACACCCTCAGAGGCCACTGAGTCAGACCCCCTCAGGTTACAGATGAGGAACCTGAGACCCTCTCTAGGCTGGGTGAATATCAGAGCTGTGATCTGAACCTTGGTCTTCTGACTCCAATGCCTTATCTTGAAGCCGCTCACCTCAGACCCTGCCCTTTGCCAGAAATCTTGCTGAATGACCGTCATTTCTTCTGGGTTGCTGCGGGGTCTTTGCCCTTGGCTTCAGGATGTAAAACTGCTTGATCTCTGCCACACAGAGGGGGGGCTCTGAGCACTTGTACTCTCCAGCTCCCTGGCCTCCCATGACCTCTCATCACCTCCCTCCTTCTGCTGCTGTCCCATCCCTGAATTCCCGGAGATCCCATCTCCTCTTCCCCTTACCGTGTCCAAGCCCTCTGGGCTATGAGCTGAGCTATAATTTACCAAGGAACAGAGACTACCCATGCAGAGATAATGGGCAGGGGTGAGGCTGTGTGGGGGGCTCATGCAAACTTAGCTGCCACCAGGAAAGAGTCCAGCAAGGAAGCAGGAACTGTCAGGATCAGCTTGGAGGCTGGATATGTCCTAGATTGTAACTAAGCATGGAAGTGGTTTAATATGTTTGGTTTGTCCTGCCTGCTGTGGCTACAAGGGAAGGACTGTATACGGTCTGTGCTTGGGTAAATAGCCCCAGTCTAGGGAAGTATTTGAGGGTAGGAAATGTCTTTTTCTTTTGTAACTGTAACCTCATTGCTTAGAACAGTGCCTAGTACAAAGTGCTTAATGAATGCTTTTCTACCTACTGGCCTACCTATCTACCTACCTACCTTCTTTTTCCTTCCTTCCTCCCTCCCTTCCTCCCTTCCTCCCTCCCTCCCTCCCTCCCTCCCTCCCTCCCTTCCTTCCTTCCTTCCTTCCTTCCTTCCTTCCTTCCTTCCTTCCTTCCTTCCTTCCTTCCTTCCTTCCTTCTTTCCTCCCTCCCTTCCTCCCTTCCTTCTTCTCCCCCCCACCTTCTTTCTGTCTCTCTCTCCCTGGGTAACCTGATACAAGATACATATGCCACATGTGTAGACACACACATACACCCTAGAAAGAGGCAGAGCTAGCGATAAGGTAACCAGCTCTCAGAGAGCCAGGGAGAACTTGATGGTTCCCTGGAGTGACCTCTGGTGTTGAGCGGAGCATGTAGCTTCCAGTAGAAGCATGAGATTATAAGCAAGAGGCAGACAGCACCCCCTCGTGGTCAAAGTATTTAAAATTCCAGACTAATAATCTCATAGCTACAGTTCGCCAGGTCAAGCTTAGACAAGGAACAGTGGGTGACAGTTGTAAAGATGCATATTTAAGCATGATATAAGGAAAAACTTCCTAACAGATTTAGAGCTGGAAAGGACCTTAGAGGCCATCGTGGCCAATTCCTCATTTTACAGGTGAAGAAAATGAGGCCCAAAGTGATTTGAGGGAAGTCATTTCACTTTCTTTTTTTTTGGTTTTGTTTTGGCTAGGCAATGGGGTTAAGTGACTTGCCCAGGGTCACACAGTTAGTAATCGTCAAGTGTTTGGCCTGAGGCTGGATTTGAACTCAGGTCCTACTGACCCCAGGGTGCTCTCTCCTCTGCGCCACCTAGCTGCCTATCATTTCACTTTCTTGAGCCTCACTTTCCTCATCTGTAAAATGAAGGTGTTGGACATGATGGCCTGTGAGATCCTTCCTAGATCTATATCTAGCCTCCTAGGACTTGTCTTCAGTCACATATGTTGGAAATAACAGAGTCAGGATTCAAACCCAGGACCTCTGACCTCAAATATGGCACCCTTTCTCCATACTCTATGATATCTCTTGTCCAAAATAATTTTAAAATTTACAAACTGCAATTCAGGGCTGGCTGCTGGCCAGATGTGGAGCTTCCTCATCACTGGTGGACTTTGGGTTTTCCACTTATCGCTTGCTAGACCTCTCCTCCCCAGGAGCAGCCTTCTCATCCTGGGCATACCTCTGCCCTGTGGCCGTCTCTTCTAATTGGCAAGTCCCTGGCCTAGATCGCCATTGTACAGGTGTCCAGGCCACACTCACTTCATTCCTGGCTCTACTCTTCACTCTCTGATCTTTTCCCCATCCTTGCCCCCTTCTCAGCACCTGAGTGGTCTTCTTCCATTAGAATGTAAGCTTCCTGAGGGTAGAGACTACCTTTCCTTTTGCTTCTATTTGTATCTCCAGCACTTAACACCAGCCTCTGGTGTGTTTGGCTCAACTCAACCCAGTCACTGTATCCTTCACTCATGCTGCCTTCCAGCAGCCTCACCACACCTGGACATTGGACAGAGCTGGCCAGTGGACCTGGCTGACAGTGACCGTGATTGGCATTTATGAAGTACAAACAGGATCACAAGGAATTCCATATGGCAGCGTCTGGCCCCAGGGACCCACTTTAGAGAAGAGAGAGGAAGGAGCTCAGGCTGGAATAGAGCAGGTAGGACTTGAAGGATGTGGGACCTTGGGCTAGAGGAGAAACAGAGGGTGGAGGAGACCCAGCAGCTCTAGAAGGCCCCCTTCCCTTCTCTAGCCTCAAGGTCTCACTTCACAAGAGAAGGGACTTGGATCTGATGGTGTCTCAGGTCTCTCCCGGCTCCCACAGTTCACCCTCAGGTCCTCTGCTGCTCGAAACCCTGGCATCAAGGTTTACAAAGCTCTTACAACCATTCTGGAGGAACAGAGGGCAACTGGGTGGGCAGCCAAAGGAGGACACCAAGGCCCAGAGGTGGGAAATGACCGGCCAAGTCACACAGCCACGTCCAGTGGTCTTTCCACTTTAGCTCTCTCGAGTCTCTCTCCCAGGGTCTGGATGACTCCTTCACAGGGACAGTCTCTGCTTGGGAAGCTGCTGATGTCCATGCATACAATGGGGTCACCAAGGCAGCCAGAGGGATGGAGATTGTCTGTCTTGAGCGTGGTCTTCCATCCTTATTCTCTTTTCCTTTCCTTTTCTCCCAGATGTCAGCTCCAGGAAGATCTCTGGCCAGAAGACTGAGCCTGGAACTCAGCTCTAGGGCTTGGCCTGGAATTTAGCACACAAATTGGAAGCATCCATGTGCCCCAATCTATCCACAGCCCTCCAACTCAGCTGGAGGCTTAGGTGAGGGCTGGAGACTGGGGCTGGAGACCATGGCCCCAAGAGTCTGTAGCTCTAGCCTTGCTTGGCCTTGGGAGCCCAGTGTGAAGGAGGCCGTCTTAGTCAGGGAGAACCCTATCCGCAGCTTTGACACTGAGGCAGCCTGCAGTACTGAAAATGAGCAGGTGTCTCATCTCATTGGTGACAATAAGACACTTAGCTAGCTAGTTCCCTAGCTAGTGATGGAGATAAATGGATGGATGGATACATAGGTAGATAGATAAAGAGAGATAGAGAGACTTGGATAGACAGATAGATGATGCATTTATTAAGCACCTGCTATGTGCCAGGCACTGCTTTAAGTGCTGGCTATACGAAGAAAGGCACAAACATGGTTCCTCCCTCTAGGGGCTGGCACATATATGTGATGGACAGAAGAAACGATCCACTTTAGGTTCTAGCATGTAAATGATTCAATTCACTTAAGCAAAAAAAAAAAATTTTAAGCACCTACTATGTTACATTGGGCTGGGCTCTGAGGATACAAAGCAAACAAGACAATAGCCCCTGTCCTCCTGGATTCCATAAATACCAAATGCATCCTATGGTCCCAGGGCTTCTTTCACCCCAAGCTCTAGGGTCACACAGACTGAATCTAATGTCGGGAACTACCATGAGAATAATTTCCTCTTTGCCTTTTTTCCCCTGCCTAGGCTTCTGTAGCTATAGGTCAAAGAGATCCCAGCTCATGTACAAGCACTCAAAGTAATAAGTATGTTGAGTGGAGAGTGCCCTTTATTTCATCCAAT
This sequence comes from Phascolarctos cinereus, assembly GCF_003287225.1. Classification (NCBI taxonomy): domain Eukaryota; kingdom Metazoa; phylum Chordata; class Mammalia; order Diprotodontia; family Phascolarctidae; genus Phascolarctos; species Phascolarctos cinereus. Next base: position 447,983,910 of record NW_027555958.1, read on the forward strand.
AGAAAAAGTACAAAGGATTCTGGGAGCTTGTCAATGGATATAGAAAACACACAAGGCACTCAAAGGAGTCACAGGATCCCCAAACTGATACAAAAATACATAGTAGTAGGGACCCTCAGAAGGAACTGAACTTAGGATTGTCATCAGGGCAACAATGATATTCAGTGACTCTCTAGTTATCCCCAGCGGCTTTGGGATTGCTGGAAAGGCAATCTTCCTTCTTCATTGTATGGCTTTTAAATTTCTGATATTTTGAATTATCAACAATCACTTCCATAAGCTTTTGAGTTTTAAATTTTTCTCCTCCCTCTTCAAGATGACATGCAATCTGATACAGGCTATACATATATATTCTTATTAAACATATTTTCACATTAGCGATGTTGTAAAGAAGAATTAGAACCAATAGGAGGACCCACCAGAAAGAGGAAACAAAATACAACAGAAGGAAAAAAATAGCAAACAGTATGCTTTGATCTGCATTCACACTGCATAGTTTTTTCTTTGGATGTGGATAGCATTTTCCAACATGAGGCCTTTGGCGATGTCTTAGATCCTTGTCTTGCTGGGAAGGGTTAAGTCTATCAATATTAGTCATCGTACAATATTCTTCTGGTTCTGCTCACTTCACTCAGCATCAGACCATACAAGTCTTTCCAGGTTTTTCTGAAGTCAATCTGCTCATCATTTCTTATAGCACAACAGTATTCCATTACATTCACATACCACAACTTGTTCAGCCATTCCCCAATTGATGGGCATCCTCTCAATTCCCCACTGAGATAGGCAATGGAGTGTCACATGTGGAACAGAAAAAAAAGCCAGTTTGGCTGGATGGGATGAGTGGGAGGGAGAGCCCCGTCCAATGAGGCTGGAAAGGAAGCTTCATGTGACCCTAGAGGCAATACGGAGCCCCTGAAGTATAGGCGAGTGACTCGATCAGACTTGGGCTTTAGAAAAAATCACCTTGGCAGCTCTATGGAGGATGGACTAGAATGAGGAGGAGCTTGAAGCTGGGAATAGGCCATTGCAATAATTTAGGTGAGAGGTGGTGGGGACCTCTAGGATTCACCACCTGCTCCCCTCCTACCTTTCCAGGCTTTTTTCATTTTATTCCCCACCATATACTCTATATGACCCAGCCACAGGTTGGTTTTCTCTAACAAGACCCTCCATCTCCCAACACCATGGATTTGCCCTGGCTGTGCCCCAGGCCTAGGATGCTGTGCTTCCTACCTTCTTTGGCTTCCTTTAAGACTAAGCTCAAATCCTACCTTTTTCAAAAGAATTCTTCAGAACCTTCCTCCGCACCCATTAGTCCTCACCCTGTGAGATGGCTTCCCATTTACACTGTCTATTTTTTGTACATATGAGTTCTCTGCATAGAATATAAGAGCAGGGAACCATGTTTTTCCCTGTCTTCACATTCCCAGATACAGCCTGGCACACAGTAGGTGCTTTGTGCATGCTTGTTGACTGACTAAGAAAGATGAGAGCTGAACAAAGACTAGCAGATTCTGCAGTTATGAGATCTCTGATGACTTTGGAGAGAGGAATGGGTGAGATGAGAGAAGAAGAGGGAGAAAAGGAAGACTCAGTTTCTCTAGGAGTTTGGCTGAGAAAGAGAAGAGAGAACAACGGCTTGGGGAAAGGGTAGACACACTGCAACGAAAGCTTCTAAAGGGCAGGGAGACAGGCATAGAAGAAGAGAGGGAGGAGGGAACCGCTGTTAAAATTGATTATCTGAAATAAAAAGGAAACTGAAGACCAAATTACTGAACCCTGTATGATTTCATGTGTAACCAAATCAGGTTGCCTGACTCCTCAGAGGTCAGAGACAAGCTATGATTTACACAGATGGTTTTTATAACAAAAAAAGAGGACTGGGAAAAATGACAGAAACTTGTTTTGAACATGATTCCAGACTTTCTTAATCCTCTGCCAGAGTCCTTTCCTGCAGGTGGTACCTTTTGTAACCAGAAAGTGGCCTGGGAGAGAGGAACTTGTTGTCAGTGGTTAGCAATCACCACCACCGCCAGCCTTCCTTAGCAGGGTCATGACTTGACTTAGATTCTGACTCAAGAAAAAAAGGGCGCTTATACATTAAGGCTAGAGAAAAATAGCAACCTCTGGCTGAACTTTCTCCAGCGGCCAGAAAGGGGAACTTAACCTCTGGTCAATCACCCTTTCTGCTAGAAAGGGGGACTTAGCCTTTTGAAAAACCTTATAATCTTATGATTATTTCATTCTTCTAAATTATCTGGTTACTAAATGATAAAGTCTTCCCAATCTGTCTATTCACTAAATCTATAGGTAACCCAGATTTAAGGAGCTATCTCTGTTTCTCTGGCTTAGCTCTTCCTAAAGAAAGGGATTTAATACTATAATCAAACCAAAAATAAATCAAAGTAATAAACAGGAGCTTATTTTCTTGTCACAGTACAGAGGGAAGAGGTTGAAGATTCAAGAGATGGATGGGGGATGATTGAGGTGGCAATCTGCTGGAGAAAATGGGAGATGGGATCAAGGACACAGGCAGAGAGGGGTTGGCCTTGTTGAGGAGAAAGGTCACCCCTTTGTGAGGTAAAGGAGGAGAGAGTGAGAAATACTATCCAGATGGTCTGAGATGATAAGAAAGGGAAAAGACAGAGTTCATATTAAATGGTCTTAATTTTTTCAGTCACATAAAAGACTAGCTAAGAGGGGAAAGTGGGAGGTATGGAAGACTTGAGGAGGTTTGAAAAAACATTTGTGGAAAGTGAGATAGGAAATAATGATGGAGAAATAAAACTAGACAGCTTTGCTACAATGGGGGTCTGGTTGGGGTTGGATTACATGCATTTAAAATGCACCAAATCTATTTGGAAAAATAGGTAAAGAGGGAGTCCTACCAACTCCTTTTATGACACAAATAGGGTGCTGATAACTAAACCAGGAAGAGCAAAAACAGAGAAAGAAAACTATAGACCAATTTCCCTAATGAACATTGATGCAAAAATTTCAAATAAAATGCTAGCAAGGAGATTGCAGCAATATACCACAAAGGTCATATGCTATGACCACCTGGGATTTATATCAGGAATGCAGGGCTGGTTCAATGTTGGGAAGACTATCAGCAGAATCGACTGTGTCAGTAACAAAACCAACGAAAACCATATGATTATCTCCATAGATACAGAAAACGCTTTTAACAAAATACAACACTTATTCCTATTAAAAGCACTAGAAAGCATAGGAATAAATGGAGCTTTCCTTAAAATGCTAGGAAAATGTTGGAGAGACTGAGGAAAGAGGTGCACTCATGCACTGTTAGTGGGAGCTGGACATTGATCTGGTGTCATTCTGGAAACAAGTTTAGAACTTTGCCCCCTGAGTTACCAAATTGCATGTCCTTGGACACAGTGATAACTGCTACAAGGCCTATAGCCCCAAAGAGATCAAAGAAGGAGAGAAAGGACCCACATGCCCAGCTTGTTTTGTTATAGCAAATAACAAGAGATGAAAGAAGGTGCTCACCAACTGGGGAACAGCCGTACAAATTCTGACATGTGAACACAATGGAATAGCTTTGTGCCAAAAGAGATGATGAAACATGAAAGAAACATAACACAGCTTGAACGCAGTAAGGCAGAGTGAAGCGAGCAGAGCTAGGAGCATGATTTATACGTTGATCACAAACTTGTAAAGGCAAACAACTTGGAAAGGCTTAAGAATTCTGATCAGTGCAATGCCCAACCACAATTCTAGAGGACTAGCGATGAATCCTGCTACGTGTCTCCTGATAGAGAGGGGATAGACTCGAGGTAAAGAACGAGACGTGCATTTTGGGGGCATGGCCTGTATGTGGATTTGTTTGCTTTGCTTGATTATGCATACTTGCTACAAGTGTTTTGTAGCAATGCAGAGAAGGGAGGGAAATTTGCCAGAAGGTGGGAATTAGTAATGCTATTGCAGAAAAGCAGGAAGGAAGGAAGGAAGGAAGGAAGGAAGGAAGGAAGGAAGGAAGGAAGGAAGGAAGGAAGAAAGAAAGAATCCCTCAGAGGTTCCCAAACTTATTTGGCCTACTGCCTCCTTTTAAAAAAAAATTACTTAGACCCCCCCCCCCCACTCTACTTTCTTTACGCCATTAGAATGTCAGCTCCTTGTGAATAGGGAAGGTTTCGTTCTTTGTCCTTGAATCCTCAGAACCTGACGTGAGGTTAGTGCTTTATCTATGCTGTTGCTGGGTTGATGGATTGATAATGACGCTGGTCCTACTGGCATCTTAGGTGCCTGTGAAGGAAGCACTTGATAGAGAAGTAGGTGGCCCTGGTGACTGTATGCTCACAGGCTGGCAGAATCCTGTTATCCCAGGGTCTGAGGGGCTGCCCCCATCCTCATCCTCTCTGGGCTGGCCCAGGGGGATGAGTTTTCAGCCACTCCCCCACTAATACACGTCTCCTACAGGCCTGTCCTATTGGCATTAGCCCTCAGAACCTTGACCCACCCTCTCATGGCCCACCCCTGGCTTCTTCAATCAGGGAAGGATGCTGCTAGCAGTGATCCCTAGTGATCCTAGGAACCACAGCAAATAGAGCCGGCAGGGCCTTCAGACACTGTCTGCTCCAGAGGAGGAAACTGAGACCCAAGGAGGTAAAGGGAATGGCCCAGACTCACACAGCTCATAAGCGGCGGAGGCAGGATTGGAACGCAGGACTCCAGCTCCTCTGCTTTCCATACTATAGCAGACTGTTGTATACAGCCTGAGCCTTTCATGGGGCTCCCAGTTCTGACGTGAACAAAGAAGATTTCCTGCATGAGGTTGTATGAGAGTTGGGCTTTATAGGCTGGGTAGAAATCAGCAGGTGAAGAAGAAGAAGGGGGCCATTCCAGGCCAAGGCTGAGGCAGGAAGGCACCAACACATCGGGAGGACAGTGCAGGGAGGGATGCACTTCCCTCCCAGGGCAGTAGACTCTGGCCCCTGGGGAAGAAAGCCAGAAATGCCTGTCTGCGCTAGGATTGGGCCTGGGACTTGTTCAAGAAGACTGTTTGGAGCCCTGTCATGAGGGGAAGGTCGAGGGGAGGCTCTGGCTGTCCCCAAATGTCCTACAGGGGAGACCTGGAAATGGAATAATAAGGGGCTATGGAAATCAATCAACCAACAAGCATTTATTAAGTGCCTAATGTATGCCAGGCACTGGGGCTACAAAGACTAAGAAGGAAACACGCTCTACTAAAAGGAACTGAAAACAGTCCAGAGGGGAAGAGGCGGCAACAAAGGATATACATTTTTTAAAACCCACTTAAATATAAAGTGAACAAATGCAAATACACACAAAATAAGTAAATGCAAGACAGTTTGAGGAGCCCAGGGCTTAGCTCAGTGCCTGGCACACAGCCGATGCTTAGTAAAATGTTTGTTGACTTTGAGGCACTAGCAGTGGGTATGGGGAGCCGGGTAAGGCTTCCTACAGAATGTGGTATCTGAACCATGTCTTAAAGGAAGAAAGACTCTCTATGAGGCAGAGGTAAGGAAGGAGTGCGGGCCAAGCATGGAGGAAGAACAGTGAACATGCAGGATGATGGGAGACAGTGGGTCTGGGTGAGGGGGAGGGAAGTGGTCAGTTTGACCAGTGTTGTCCAGGAAGGCTGGAAAGAGAGACCAGGCTAGCTTGTTCAGGGTTTTAAGAGCTAAACAGGAGGTTTCTAGATTTGATCCCAGAGGTAATGAGTTTAAAGAGAAAAGGAGTATCACGGTCAGAGCTAGGCTTGAGACTATCTATTCTTGGCTTCCTTCAACACAGCCCAGTCCTGACATCTATCTGCCTTTCCTTGTCTGGTTTCCTGCTCTCCACCCTCCCTCCACAGCTAGTGCCTTCCCCTCTCTGGCTGCCTTCCATCTACTCTCTGTTCTGTACGGACCTGGTTATTTACAGTCTCTCCCATGAGATTGGGAACCCCTCAAGGTCACAAACTATTTTGCCTTTCTTTGAATCACCAGAGCCTAGCAGTGCTCAGCCCCAAATTGGCCATGGCAAATGCTTCTTGACTGACTGGCTGACACACTTGTCCCGAGTTTTGAAACACTTTCCCCAAGGGAGCTCCCCAATAGTCAATCAATCCACAAGTTTTTACTAGCTCATTCTCAGTGCTGTACAGCTACCTTCCTTCGTGTTTTACAGAGGACAGGGGCTCTGTCTTATAGGAAGCTTGCTACATTCAGTGCCTAATAGATGTTAGGCATTTGGTTTTTTTCCCCATTAAATTGTTTTATTGAAAAGAGAAATACTGCGTAATTACAGATTGGATGAGGAAAATGCAAACAATAAAGAACGTATCTATCAGGCATTTGTTGAATGGTGTTGGATGGCGAAATAATCAGCCAGCCCCATCAGCTATTGACACTTTAGAATGAATGAATCAGCATCTGCAGTTAGGGAAAGCAGGTTTTGATATAGGAAACAGTAAAGAGAAGGAAAAGCTTTGTCCAGGAGAATTCTCCTGGCCAAAGGAAGCAAATTTAGGGGAAATCTCAGTGTTGGGGTGGATAGAAAACTGCCAGGGTTCTCTCCAAGGTCTAGCCTGTCTCTGTGACTTCCGTTTTTTCACCTACCAAATGATCTGTTTAATTTGCTCTATGGTTCAGCACTAATGCTCATGGACATCAATAAAAGGGGGAAAAAAAATCAGTCTGGTTACTGGCCAAACCTTATGACAACTGAAACAGCCTCATGGCTTGGCTCCTTTTGCCAGATCATTGTCCACTGCAGTATTTGTAGGGTGCAGGGGCTCCCACCCCACAAATGTCCTGGGATGCTTTTGAGCAAGGACACAGTAAGGCCGGCAAGCAGCCAGGCTGGTGAGGACGTCCACTGGGTACCAGAGAGCCAGGCCGGCCTGGGGGTGGGGTGGGGGTGGGAAGTGTCAGGCTTGCCTGCAGGGCAGGGAGGCTATTTTGGGGGCTGTGTGGAGGTTTGGACACTGAGGATGGGACCAACCCTAGTTCAGGTGGCAGGTGGGCACTACTTGGGCGCCTGGGGGGTGAGGCCATCCAGGATGACGCCCCAGGTGCCCTTCAAGGTGTGGCCTCTGGGAGGGATGCCCTCAAGGCCCAGGACAGTGGGATGCCAGACCCTTCTTCTCGGGCCTCAGTTTCCTTATCTGTGAAATGGCCTGCCCTAGTCCCATGATCCATCAAGTCCCTTTGTTGCTTCCCTCTTTCTTTGGAAGTTCCCTGCGGACGGGGATGATTTCCAGCCGACGCCCTTACAGCTAGACCCCTTCAGCCTTTTACAAAGAAAAGTACAGCACCTCCTCCTCACCGGGGTTGGGGGGGGTCTTCTCCTCGCCAGGCCGCAGGCGTTTCGAGCGCCACGTGGGGAGGTGACAGGGGCCCGGAGCAGGGTGTGCCCTGGAAGCCGGCTCCTGCCCCTGGGATGGCAGCCGGGAAACCCCGGAGGGCAACGGCATCGTGGGCAGCAGCAGCCGCTCGGAGCAGCTTCGAGGGCCAGGCCCCAAAACCACAGTCCTGGAGGCCCACGGGGACCTCGGGGGGCGGAATGGTGAGGGGGCATGGAACGGGGAGGGGGCGGGGGGAGAACGAGTGTGAAGTGTGAGACTGGGGGAGGGGATGGGAACCCTGAGGGGGGAGCGAGTATGAAAATGGGGGAGGGGGAACCCTGAGAGGGGAGAGTGAGCGTGAAAGGGGGGGAGGGGAAACTGGATGGGGGAGGGATCGAGTGTGAGTCTGGCTTCTGTGAATGTAAGAGTGAGGGTGGGAGAGTTTGAACCCTGAAGGGTGGGGGGAGTGAGTGTGACTTCGGTACTCTTTGTGTGTGTGTGTATGTGTGTGTATGTGTACGTGAGAGAGTGGGGGAGGGGGAGTGTGAAGTTGTGCATTTGCGGGGGGGGAGTGTGACTGTGGGCACACTGTGTGTGTGTGTGTGTGTGTGTGCGCGCGAGCCCAACGCAGGCGCTCCCTCCAGACCTGGCCGCGAACGCATCCCTTCTCCCGCCTCCGCGCTGTTGTCCAGGCAACCCTGGCCGCCGCCAAGCAGCCGCACACTGGGGGGAAAGGGCAGGGCCGGGTGCTGGGGGCGGGGCCTCCATTAACCATTTCCTCCCACCCCTCTCCCCTCGGCGCCGGCCTCCCTCGGTGCTCACGCTGCCGTCCGCCGCCCGCCGTCCGGCTCGTCGATCCGTCCCTCCATCCGTCCGTGCAGAACGTGGTTATGTCGCGGGAGCCGCTGCCCGGGGGTTCCGGGCTGGGGGGGGCAGCCCTGGCGTGCTGCCTGGTGGCGGCGGCCGTAGTGCTGCGCTTTTGGGTCGTGCGGGGCCGCCGGCAGGCACTCCACAAGGCTTTCAGGCAGCAGGAGTTGGCCCTGGAGGCCATGGGCCGGAGCGTGCGAGCGTTCCGCAGCCAGGTGACCCCCCGCCCCCGGGAGGGTCGGGGCGGGGGCCGGGCAGGTGCGCCCGGGAGAGCGGGAGGGGCAGTGGGGTGCGGGGGCAGCTTGGTCTGCCCGCGGCGCTCTCCCACCTGGGCTGTACAAGGCCCCACCCACGGCTCAGCCCTCTGACCTTTGGCCTCCATTGATCAGACTCGGAACAACTCTGGCTTACTTACATAGGGATAGGTGTGGGTTTGAGGAAAGGGCAGAGGGGGCACAGGATGGGGGAGGGGAGACCCAGGGTCTGGGACTGGGGAGCACCGGTCTCTTCCAGCTCAGGCTTTGATCCTGGCCTCTTCCCTGGGGGTGCTTAGCATGGATTAGGTTTCTTTGGAGGGGTCAGGAGTGATAGGACAAGTTCTGCTTGGCTCTAGAGGGAAGAACTGAGCGTAGTAGGGGCAGGAAGAGGGCAAATTCCCCTCAATATATAACAATCAGCGCTGTCTCCCAGGAGATGGCCTGCTGTGGTAGGTGGTGAGCCCCCCCCCCCCGGAAATATCCAAATCAGGTGCCCATCTTTCAGGGATGGTGTAGCGGGAGAATCTCAAGGGAGAGAGGGTGGATAAGTCTCACTCAGTCTCCGTGACTATCCAGGGTCACCTAGCTAGTGAGTCCTGGAGTCAGGATTCAAACTCAGGTCTTCTGCCTCTTGATAAACAACATGGAATAGTCTAGACGGAGCATTGGGCCTGGGTTTGAGTCCTGCATCTTCCATTTAGGAGCTCTGTGACTGGGCAAGCTCAGTTTGACATTGGACTCGGTGGCCTCCGAGCTTTGTCCCAGCTATGTCTTGGATTCTCCTTATTACCCGTAACATGGGGTGCTCCCATCCTTCTCTTTGCCAGTCTGGTCTGGGGGGCTCTCTGCCCCCCACCCCAGCCAGGGGCCCATATTGTCCTCAAACCCTCCCATGGGTCCTCCACCCATGTCTGCCCCCAGGGAGCCGTGGCATGGTTGGTCCCATGTGGGTGCAGGGAACCAGGACCTGCTGGGCTACCCAGGGCTGAGCCTTGTTCTTCTTTTGTGGCCCTCAGAACCCAGGGCTAGACGAAGAGACTGTACTGGCCCTGCCCCTGGCCCAGCTGGTCCAGAAGCTCAAGAACCAAGAGCTGTCCCCAGAAGCCGCCCTCTACAGCTATTTGGGCAAGGTAAGGGTGCTGAATGCCTCGGCACAGGCAGAACCCGGCATGGCCCCCAAAGTATCTGCCAGGTGGCAGACAAAGTCGGGTGGGTGGCAGAGCCAGAGGAAGGTAGGCGTGCTGACCGCTGCACTGTGTGGGGGTGGGGCTCCCTCAAATCCACAAACACTTACTGAGCTTCAGGAGTCCCCAGGCTGAACTTTGGGCACTGCCTAGGACTTGCCAGGAGGAAGCTGGGGCCCTGCGTGCATCTGTGTAGGACTTGGGCGGCTGTGAACAATGTGTGTTTGGGAGTGTAATCATGTCCCAAGTGCTCTTGGGTGGATCTTTCTCCCAGCCTTGGTTTTTTCTTTCCTCCAGCTTAGGGGATCCCATCTCCCCATCCATACTGGGTGCTCCCTGAAGGCAGGTCCCAGCTGGACCCAGAACAGGAACTTTGGGGGTGTTCGTCTCAGTTGCCTTTTTTTTTTTTTACCATGACAGGGCTGGCTTATAGTTTCTTAGGTTCCTTCCAGCTCTGGGTTCTGGGTTTTAAGGACTGACTATACAGGGTAGTGGGGGGAGGGGGTCCAGACCAGGCCATGGCCAGGAATTGATTTGGTGCTCATGCCCTGGCCAGGCCTGGGAGGTAACCAGAGAGACCAACTGCGTGACCAACTACCTGGGCGACTGCCAGGTCCAGCTGGCAGAGGGGGCCCAGCATCTCGACATGGGTGGCCTGCTCTATGGGGTCCCTATCAGCCTCAAGGAGTGTTTCCAGTACAAGGTATGACACAGCCTCTGCTTCTTGGGGCCTCCCTGTTGACATGTTAGATGGAAGCAGTGGGTGTGTGCCATCTTGGAACGGAGGGTGGGTTTTCGGGGGGGGGGAGCCAGGAGACGGTAATGTGTACTCTGTGATGAGTATTGGGCTGGATGGCAGTGATCCCTGGTATTTCCCCCCGCCCCACCTCTGTCTGTCCCTAGGACCAGGATTCCACTCTGGGCCTGGCCCGGAACATTGGCTTCCCAGCCACGGAAGACTCCGTGGTGGTGCAGGTGTTGAAGAAGCAGGGGGCTATTCCTTTTGTGCACACCAATGTGCCCCAGTCCATGTTCAGGTCAGTGGCCAGAAGCTGAGCAAGGAGGGTCAGTGGTGGTAAAGGCCCAAGCCGTGTGGATGGAGAGGGAGAGCCCATAGGACTTGGTGACCCTTTGGGGCTGCAGAGAGGGAGCTCCTAACAGTGTTTTCTTTGGAGTCCTAGCTGTGGGTTTCTTCCCACAGCTACGACTGCAGCAACCCTTTATTTGGCCGTACGCTGAACCCCCTGAACTCTACCAAGAGCCCTGGTGGGTCTTCAGGTGGGGAGGGTGCCCTCATAGCGAGTGGTGGGTCCATCTTGGGCTTGGGCACCGACATCGGGGGCAGCATCCGCTTCCCTTCGGCCTTCTGTGGCATCTGTGGCCTCAAGCCTACTTCAGGCAGGATCAGGTATGGGGTTGGGGAACCCTGGGGGAAGGGGCCCCATCGAGGTTCCCTCAGCTAGGAATGAGGGGCATAGGTCCCGTGTCCCTGAGCCCCTTTCAAGTCTAAAGCCTGTGTTCCTCTGTGACTTGGGATTGGCCTGCAAGGAGGGGACTCTTCTCCAGTTCCTCTCTCCCCTGTCCAGTCTCTCTGCCTTCTCTTTCACTCTCTTCTCTCCCCCATCCTTTTCTTTCTCTCCCTCTTTCTTTTTATGTCTCTCTCTCTCTGTCCCCTCCCCTTCTTCTCTCTCCCTCCCCTTTCTCCCCCTCTGTTGAGGTTGAGTCTGCAGCTGCTTTACCAGGAAAAGGGGTTTGAGGCTGGGGAACCTTGCTGTGCCCATGCTGCCCCATCCTGATGCCCTGCTCCATAAGAGGGGGCACCCCCAGCCTCCCTCTCTCCTTCAGAGGGCTCTTTGTAGCCTGGGAAGGAACTGGCATGCCATGCAAATGTTGTTTCTTGTCTTACTTTCTAGCAAGCGTGGGATGATAAGCTGTGTCAATGGGCAGCTGGGAGGTGAGGCCTGCAGTAGGTGGGGAGGGGTGCTGATTTTGGGGAGTGAAGCCCAATGGGTGGTCCTAGGGCGTGGGGCAGGGTCTGGGCCACAGCTCTCCCACTACAGACAGAACTGCTCTTCTTGCCCTTCCCTGCTTCCAGGGGAGGACAGCTTTGGCCAGCAGGCAGGCCCACTGTCTGAGCCCAGACGCATTGAGGTGCTTGGGGCCTCATTTTCCTTGTCTGTCTGTTCATCCTGCTGCAGTTTGGGATGGATATCTTAGGCTTGGCAGAGTGGGCAGAGATGCCACGGCTGCACCCAGGGCCCTCTGCCAGTCACTGGGAACACACAGACCACAAGGAGATAGTCCCCTAATTTGTGAGAGCCCCTCTGCCTTGCGCCTTCCCCAGATCACGCCTAGCCTGACCAGAGGCACTGATCATGGGGGTGGGCTGGGCAGTCATGCCAGCTACCGGGTGACACGGAGCCTTCTCTCCCTAGTCCATACATCTGTGGGGCCCATGGCCAAGGATGTCGACAGCCTTGCCTTGTGCTTGCAGGCATTGCTATCTGAGGACATGTTCCTCCTGGACCCCACAGTTCCCCCAATTCCCTTCAGGGAAGAGGTGAGTGAGGTCCTTCCCTGGGCCCCTGGGGAATGGGCTGCCAGAGAGGGCTGGGGTGAAGGCAGGGGCTTGGGGAGGGCCTCCTCAGGCCAGAATCCCTAGACTAGAAGTCTCCAGGTCCTGTCCTCCTGTGGGCTCCACAGCATTAGCACGGGGGAGCATTGGCTCCCTGGGTGTTTGTCCAGTGTCCGATTTCTGTGGAGCCTTGGGAAGGGAGGGGGGAAGATGCAGGGAGGTCACGGGGCCCACCGCTTCTCCTTCCAGCTCTATGCCAGCACAAAGCCTCTGCGGATTGGTTACTATGAGTCTGATGGGTATACCATGCCCAGTCCCTCCATGAAGCGGGCAGTGGTGGAGATCAAGGCACTCTTGGAGGCCGCTGGCCACACGGTATGTTGCCCTTGGTGGCCCCCATCTGGGGGGAGACCCAGCCGACTGAGTGCCAGCCCCAGCCCATTACAGACCCATCTCATTTCTGTTGGGCTTTGAGGTTATAGGGCATGGGCTGGAAAGGATGGGAGGGATGGAGTGTCAAGATTATTACCCCTGTTTTCAAGAAGGCACTGAGCTTCTTAGCAGTGAAGGGACTCATCCAGGGTCACAAAACTTTGGAGGGATGTCATGCTTGCTGCTGTGCCCAGGTCACTCTCAGAATCCTCCCAGTACCAGTCTGAGGGCCCTGGCCCCTTGGTTGCCATTACCCTCAGGAGACAAGCTAAGGAGGTGGAAGGAAGAAATCTATTCTCTGTACCATGATGAGAGTCTCCCTTGTGTTTCCTGAGTGGATGGAGCTGACTCCTGGGCTTCCTGGCCTCGAACTTGCCTGTGGAGCCTCTGGCCTCCCCCCCACCCCCCCCAGTCCCTTAGGAGAAGGCTCTGCCCACAGGAGCCTGGGCTGATCAGCAGGGCCAGTAGGGAGCAGCCCCTGGAAGTTTGCTAGCTGTTTTTCATATGTGGTGGGAGTCTCATTGGGGGGCCCCCCCAAGGCTCGGATGAGTTCATATTTGTGAAGCCTCTAGCCCAGGGCCTGGCACACAATAGATGCTTATTAAGTGCTGGTTCCTTCCCTTTCCCCTTCCCTTCTTTGTGCTGTGTTTTCTATCCCCATAAATGAGGGGTTGGAGTCGTTGATTTCTAGGGGCTTTTCCAGCACTGATGAGCTCTCATTTTTAAAAAAATTGATTCCTTTTGTGGTTTTTTTTTTATACCACCTTTATTTCTGAACAGGTCACTCTCCTCCTCAGCCTTCCCTTCTCACAAAGATTTTTTGAAAACCAGCCAGCATGAGCGTGTGTGGACTGGCCCCTCCCCATAATCCCCCACCTCTGCAGTGATGGGAGGAGGTCCATTTCTTCAGGTCTTTGCCGTAGCCGGGCGAGGTGGAGCCCTGGCTTCCCAGGAGCCCTCTAGAGACAGTGCCTGCTTTGCTGTTGTTTGTGACTTGGGGGCAGCCAGGCTCTTGGGTGTAGGAGTCCAGGGAGGGCTAGGCAGGGATTTGTGGGGGGCAGACAGGCAGGACCTTGGTTGGCTCAGTGACCCCTTGCCTCAAGTGACCTCTTCTGTGTCCTTCAGCTTGTCCCATTCCTGCCCTCCAACATCAGTTATGCTGTCGAGAAGCTGATCCCTGGTGCGCTCTTCTCTGATGGAGGCAAGGCCTTCCTAGAGAACTTGTGAGTATGGGCGCAGGCCGCCCTCAGCAAGAGGGAGGGTGACACTAGGGACAGCTTGGAGTCCCACTCATGTTGTTTAAGCCCCCTTCTCCTGCAACCCGTGCGAGAGGGCAGGTGTAATTAATCGTTCCCATTTGCCAGGGATAGAGAGGGACTGCAGTTTTTCCTGGGTCACACAGCAAAGGAAGTATCAAGAGTTGAACCCAGACCTCCTGTAGGCTGGGGGGGACAGATAAACTGAGGGAGTGGGCCCCAGGGAATTCTGGAAGCCTCATTTCCTGGTGGAGAGAGCCCTGGGCCACGTGACTGAAGGCAAGTCCTTCCCCTCCCTTGGGCCTGAGCTTCCCATCCTCTCAAGGGAGAGTCCTGGAATTTGTGGGTGGAGTTAGGAACACCCGGGATTGAATTTTGCCTCTGATGCTTTGAGCTGTGTGGCTTTGGGTGAGTCATTAACCCCCACACCATTGTCATAGTCACAACAGCTCATATTTTAATAAAGTGCTTTAAGGTTAGTGGAACACTTTAGCTATATCACCTTAGTTCTGGCCAGGTAGGTGCTGTTATGATGCCCATTTTACAGATAGGGAAACTGAGGACAAGAGGTACCTTCCCCCCAGGGCTCTTGTGAAGCTCCTTTGAGATGATGTCTGTAAAGTGCTTTGCCAGTTTTAAAATAACTCTAGAGATTCCAGCGCCCTCCCCCACTTCACCTAGTCAAAAGCTGGAGCACAAAGGCCCTGTGCGCCGAGCCCTGTCCTGGTACCAGCTTGACTCCCTCTCCCCCCAGAGGCTGTGCGGGCAGCCCTCCTTTGAATTCCCAACCCCTGGCCTTGGAGGGGCTCTGGTCCAACACTTGCAGGAAGCCCGACTCCGGGGGAGCTCCCGTGTCTCCCCCTATAACACATGTACCTTGCTAGCTGTCACCTGGGTTCTGTAGGGAGTGGTGGCCTTGGCCTAGGGAGGCTCATTCCCTGCCCTGTTACCTCTCCACCTCTTCAGCAAAGGTGACTCTGTAGATCTGTGCCTGGGGGACCTGACCATCATCCTCAGATGCCCAATTGGATCAAAGGACTGTTGTCCATGCTTCTCCAGCCTTTGGTGAGCTGAAGGGGAGGGTGGGCCCCAAGGCCTTGCTCCCATTCTCTTGTGGGTGTGCATGTGGAGGCCACTGGCCCCTCCTCCTCCCCTGCCTCTTGTTTCCCAATTCTGAGCCCCTGCTGTATTCTGGGCATTGGACTAGTCTATGGGAGGAGCCCTTGCCCTTGGGGGGAGGAGTGGGAAGGGCTTCTCTTGGTCCTCTCTCCTCTCCTGTGGCCGATGGCAGGGCTCTGGCCTGGGCTTATAAGCAAGGCATGTTTTTCCCTCTGTACAGCTCCCAAGAATGGCAAACTTCCTTGACAGCTTGAAGTCCCGGTAAGGAGGCTGCCCAGGTCCCAGCTTCATCCCCACCTGGGAGCTCCCCGTCAGGGAAGTAGGCCCAGAAAGGTAGTGAGCTGCTTGACGCTGCAGATACCCAAGCAGGGGCTGGCTGACTACTTGTCTTGTCCAGGAGGGAATTCTTGTTCAGGTTCGGGCTGGAGGAGTGCTCTCTGAAGGTCTGTGACTCCAAGCCAGATCCAGAGTAGGGCTTCGAGGGCAGTCTCTTTCACCGGAAGAGATAGGGGAAAGCCTTGATGTTTACTCTCAGCCTTTCTGGGGCCAGGCTCAGTGTCTGGCCTTGTTTTTGTACTTTCCGAGTATGCCATAGAGGCGATTCCCACCCAGGTATGGCTTGACTGGGTGCCCATGAGGCTCCTTCTAGGGTAGAGCCGCTGGAATTCTAAGACCTTGGCAGACTGGAAAGTGACCAGAGGCTGACCAGCTTCTAGAAGCTCCTGGAGGGGGGGCAGCCCCCGCCAGAGGGGCAGCGGGCGAGGGGGGGCGTCATGGCTACTGAGGACCCTGCTGCCCCTTCCAGTGCCATGGTCACTGCTTTAGGTCCCCGTTGGTCTGAGCCAGTTGGCCTGGGCTGGTCCTGGCTTTGGCTGCCCCCTGGTGGCTTGAGCCGGTTGAGTCAGGCTGGGAAATTCCAGACTGGACTTTGTGGAGAGCAGAGCTTACACATCTGCCAGAGGAGCTCTGCCAGGCCGAGATGCAGCTGGGGGATCCTCCTGTGTGGGTGGTGGGACTCCAAAGGCTCCAGTTGAGTAGGCGGTGGTGGGAGGAATGACAGGGGAGCCTCCCTGAGGTCCCAGCTCTCTCGCTTCCTCTCAGCTCCCCGAGGTCATCAGGCCAGCTTGGCCCTTAAGGCCCTGGGAGCTGAGCTCTGGGTCTTGGCGCTGCCCCAAACGCGACTGATGCTTCTCTATGCCTGGTTTGCCTGTTTGTCCCTGACCCGTGTCCTGAGCCTAAGGACGGGGCAGCAAAAAGCACCCTCCATTGGGATACAGAGAGTGGGGGGAGGGCCAAGCCTCCAGACTTCTGGTGCCTCAGCCTGGAAAAGCTCATTTGGGAGGGCAGAGTCAAAGAATTTCACAGTCAGAGGCCAGCAGCCCTCCTCATGCCCCAAAGGAGTCTCATTGTAACATACCCAGCTTTGTGAGGGGGTGCCCACCTCCTCCAAAGGCAGCTTGCTTCACTATGGGACAACTCTCCTGGTTGGGACGCAGCCTGAATCTGCTTTGCTGCAACTTGGGGGCCAAAGGAAGGGTTCCTTTCTGTCTCTAAGTCTTAGGTGCTTTGTCTCTGGAGACCTAAAGGGAGGGGCCCATCCCTTTAAGGGCACTGAACTAGAGAGGTAAACTGAGGCAGATGGAGGCCAGACCAAAGGAAGAGTTGGCAGGGGCTCATAGGCGTGAAGAGCTGGAGGGTACCAACTCTAGTCTGACCCCACTGTTGCCAGATGAGGTACGAGGCCCAGAGAGGGTGGGGGGAGGGGGTGTCATTTCTCTGGGTGGGGTTTCTTCCTCTCTTTCTTCTAGGTCGGCTGGGGAGCTTTGGAACTTACATCACGCGATTGAGGTGAGGGAGGGCCAGGTGCCCCAGCATTGGCTGATTGACCTCTAGGGCACAAGGTGACTCAGTGCTTGGCACAGTTCAGAGATGGCAGGCTGGCCTCACCAGAGCCACCCACAGTAGTGTCAGACAGGGCTACCGGGCTAGGGAGACCTGAGTCCCAAAGCCCCACCCTAACTTGGGGCTGCCTTGAGATGACTTGAGACTGAGCAAGATTGGCAAGTCTTCTACTCAGCTAAGCCCAGCCTGCCCACCCGGCCCCTGGGATGCACTGATTGGGGGTCTCTACTTCCATTCCCCCTATTCCCCATGGGGAAGCCCAGGCTGTGATAAGAAATAGCAGGCTGTGCCCCCCTGGGTGGTGGGACCCTCCTTGTCTGTCTCATCCCCAGAGCACTGTCCCTGGGCCATCTGCCCCTCACCCTGCCCCAATTTCCCCAGTTTAATAGTGCCCACCCCTTGGTATAGGGAGCCTTTCTGTGAGAGAAAGAGACATCCCAGGGTGGAGCTGCCCTGCGGGAACTGCTAGTCTAATTTCGGAGGCAGGACATTCCCCCAGTGGTGAGATCTGGGTCAGGGCTGCAGAGTTCCCTGCAGGCTGGGACACTCAGGAAGGGCTTCTGGAAGGAGGCCTCCGAGGGAGGTGAGGGACAATCTGGGAGGTAGCAGCAGGTCCTTCTCCACTCTGGAGTCTGAAACAGCCCATTTCTGGCTTCTGACTCATTCCTGCTCTTTTTCCCATCACCACCTCCACCCCCTAGCCTGGCCAGCCCTACCTCCTGTCCTCCTCTGTCCAGATCCTCCCCTCCCCACCAAGTTTATTGTTTCCAAGATAACAAGGGAGGGGATGCTGGGTGCCTCGAGGAGTCCTCTGGCTTTCCTGCCTCCTGATTCTAATATACTGTGACCTTGGCCAAGTCCCTTGTCTCTGGGTCTCAGTTTCCTCCTCTATTGAATGGGGATCCATGAAATCCTGACCTTGCAGAGTTATGGGCAAAGTGCTTTGGAAACTTGAAAGCCTCTTGGTCTTCCTGCTTGTCCTCCTGTCCCCCAATCCCTATCCCCCCCCCCAGGAATACCGTCACAGTGTCATCAGCCAGTGGAAAATGCTGGATTTGGATGTGGTTCTGACCCCCATGTTGAGCCCGGCCCTGACCATCAACTATCCAGGCAAAGCTGCAGGTGGGACTTCCATGGCTCGGCCTGCCCCGAGTACCCTCCTGCCCACTCCTTAGACTGGGCCCACCCTTGGGGTGGAAGAGGAGGGTTGAGACAGCTCAGGCTCTGAGTTCTGAACTTTAGACTGGGCAGGAACGTCCCTGGGGATCAGGCCTGGAGCATATGGCATTGGGAACCCCAACCCTTCAGCTCCCTCTCTGTTCCCCAAGGTCATCTGGTCATCATGGGCCAGAGGGTCAGATCTATATACCCCAGGATCTGGAGCTGCGGTTTCCAAAGGGTCCCCAAGACCCTTTCAGGGGGTCCATGAGGTCAAAAGTATTGTCATAATGTTACTTTGTTGTGTTCAGTCGTGTCTGACTCTTTGGGACCACATGGACCACATTGACCATGGGGTTTTCTTGGCGAAGATGTTGGAGTGGTTTGCCATTTCCTTCTCCGGTGGATTAAGGCAAACAGAGGTTAAGTGACTTGCCCAGGGTCACATAGCTAGTAAATGTCTGAGGCTGAATTTGAACTCAGGTCTTCCTGACTCCAGGCCCAGTGATCTATGTATTGTAGTGCTACCTAGCTGCCCCATAATAATGCTAAGATTTTTAATTTCTGAAATGGTAAATGTTGATAGCTATAACCCACATCAACAGAAGGTCTTGGGTGGGGGATCCTCAATTTTTAAGAGCGTAAGGGGGTCCTGAGACTTAAAAAGAACATTTGAGAACTGCTAATCTAGAGCTTGGGAGGTCAGGGCTTGGTGAAGTGGCGAAAGTGGTTTCCCAGAGAGGGGCTAGGTTGGGCCAGGTCACACAGTAATCGGGAAAGTGGCTTCCCTTGGACTAGGGGCTGGTCCTTCTTCCTGGGCCCAGGACAGGGTCTAAGGGCCTGTCCCTCTGGCCCCAACTTGAGGCATTAGTCTCTTTTCTGCCCATTTGAAGGTCTGTCTCATCAACACCAGGTTGCAGGTAACCCCCCCCACCCAAGAAAAAAAAATAGGCATGGAGGGCCTGATTGTTTTCAGCAGGAGTCTGACAACTAGAGGGTAAACTGCCTGCACCTGGGCCACAGTGGAGTCCCAGCCTCCTCCTCCTCTGTGGCACGGCCCCCTGGCTGACCTGGCTACCTGGCTGTTTCAGGGGCTGTGAGTTATACCATGCTCTATAATTGTCTGGATTTCCCTGCCGGTGTGGTCTCTGTCTCCACAGTGACCCAGGAGGATGAGAAGAAGCTGCAAAATTATCGAGGCTACTTTGGGGACTTTTGGGACTTGAAGCTCGGCAAGGTGAGTCTCTGCAGGTCTCTGGGTTCTGGTCCCAGGCTCTGCTCATGGGAGGAAGGGCCTTGGGAGGTCATGCAGTCCGGCCCCCTCATCTTATTGACACAGTGGAGCCGAGAGAGCTTTAGAGAGGGGCCAGTGTAGGCTCTGACCTAGGGTCACAGGGTGAGTCAGGGGCACAGCCAGAACCCTGGTCAGACCCCTCTAAGTAGCTGGTCTTTCTGTGGCTTTTTGATGCTTTCCCTCCCCTCAGTCCTTCCCATGAGAGAGTAGAAGTATGGTCCAGAGGGTAGGGCACTCATGAGCCTTGTGACTCTGGGCAGGTCACTTCGGTTCTCTAGGGCTCAGTCTGTCCTTTCTAGCTCTCAATCTAAAGGTGGGGGATGGGTTTTATTTGGAAGCAGTGGCCCTGGACTTGGACAGAGAGCCCTGCCATGGTCAGGTCAGGTCATGTAGGCTGGAGATGGAACAGGGTGGGTTGGGGTAGCCCCTTCTTTTTCTCTGGGAACCAGGTACCTACCCTTATCTTTACCCACAGGGCCTGAAGAATAGCGTGGGGATGCCTGTGGCGGTCCAGTGTGTGGCCCTGCCATGGCAAGAAGAGATTTGCCTCCGATTCATGCGCGAGGTGGAGAGGGTGAGCCAGGAGGCCAGGAAACAGACACAGAGGCCTTCTGGGCCTTACTGAGGGCTGAGCAGTCTCCATGTTAAGCCCCTGGTCTGCTCTTCTCAGCAGCCACCTTCAGTCTTCAGCTGAGGCATCGATAGCCCTGATCCCTCTAAAGTCATAAGTTTAGATACCCTCTCCCCCCAGACATCGCAGTCCAGTTCTCAGGGACAAGCCCCTTTTCCCCTCCCCATACTCCTCCAGTCCCCCGTGAATGTTATAGACCAGAAATGGTCCCAGCGGGAGTGACTGAAAGATCCTGTGCCTAACTTTCATAATAATAATAATTGCAGGGAACAAGCTGGGAGTCCTGGTTTTCATTGGTCACTTAGATCAGCACCGAAGGGGCTCACAGGTGGGGTGGTGGGAGCTGTGGTGACAGAGACACCAGGGGAAATGCCCCAGTGCTTATGGAAGTGCCCCCAGAATAAATACATAGAAAGTAAATACAAGGGGGGGTGGGCAGACACTAGTCATGTTGGGGGGCATTGCAGAGAAGACATGGAGATGGGGCCAGTTTGGCTAGATGGGTAGGAGGGGAGTCGGATGAGGCTAGAGAGACAGGAGGGGCTCGGGTGGTGAAGGGCACTAAGAGCCTGCTCCTAGGCCTGGATTAGGTTGTTGGAAGTCAAAGGATAACTGACCAGCAATTTCCTTGCCCTGTCCCTTCCACTATTCCCCTTGCCCCCCATTCAACAACTGCTTGTTGACACCTTCCCTAAAATGCAAGGTCCTGAGGAAGAGATCCCCCCCCCCGGCTAAGATCAAGCCCCTACCCATGGGCAGTATACCTTCTAGTACAGGGAGTGGAGCGATGGCACCTAGATGTGGCCAGGGCTCTGCCAGCTGGGAGTGGGGGATGGGAAGGGGAGTGGAGGGAGGATGGTGTTGGCAAGATCTGCTGTCTTCGGCTGCACCTCTCTCTCCCCACATTTCTCACTTTTTCACATTTCTGCTTTGCAGGCTTAAGCCCTGCTGAGCTTTCTTCAACACCAGCCTGGTTCTTTGGGCTCAGGTTGGGTTGAACCCCTCATTTCCTTCCTCCTTCTGCCTGCTTGGCTCCACTCCTTTCACCCAAGAGTATATCCTAAGGTTTATTTGAAAGAGGAGGGGGTCCAAATACCTGTAAAAAATGGCTCTAAACAAATTCTAGATCAGCAGAACCCGCAAAAAGAGTGAAACAAATTTCCAGCCCAAGACAACCTAGATGGTTGATTGGAAAGGTCTGTATTGCATGGGGCTGGAAGAGGAGTGTAGTTCAGTGTGGGTGTGCAGGCGAAGGCCAAGCCTCAGCAAACCTGAAGCAGGCCTAAGGGGACTGAATCACAGGCAGCTGTGGTGGTTTCCATATTTCTTAACCCACAAACGCCAAAGACAACTTAGAAGGTCAATGGGAAAAGTCTGTGACTGTGGTGAGAGAGAAGCATGGTCCCAGCCCCAAGTCCCTGAGCTCAGCCCTGGGGGGTGGCTGCTTCTGGAGTTTCTGGCCCACAGACTGAGGGAGAAATCCAGTAGCTGATTAGAGGGGAATTTCAGGGATCTCTTTGCTGGTTCTGAGGCAAGAATCACTTTGCCCGTGCTAGAATCTGGGTCACATTCCTGGGGCATGGAGGAGTGCTGGCGTGGTGGAGCTTGTAGTAGTGATGCAGAGAGAATCCTCCTCACAGTTCCAAGGTAGAAAAGAGAGTGCTTGTGGTCACTCATAGACCAGAGCACAGGTCAGGAAAGGAATAAACACCTCACCCTTGATCATACCACCTTGGAACTGAAAATTTATGGGTCCCTAGAAGTATCTCTGATAAAACAGCTGCACGACCCCCCCGAAGCTTGTGATAGTACATTCTCTACACTGGAAGCAGACCCCTGCCTTAGCAGAGTTTAAAAGTTAAGTAATTGGCTGGGAACATGAGCAAACTGCACAAAAAAATCAGACCATGGGGTCTTTCTTTGGTGACAAAGAAGATCAAAACATACAACCAGAAGAAGACAAAAAAGTCAAACCTCCCACATCCAAAGCCTCCAAGAAAAATATGAATCAGTCCCAGGCCTTGGAAGAGCTCAAAAAGGATTTTGAGAAGCAAGTAAGAGAAGTAGAAGAAAAACTAGGAAGAGAAATGAGAGTGATGCAAGAAAGTAATGAAAAACAAGTCAACAGCTTACTAAAGGAGACCCAAAAAAATACTGAAGAAAACAACACCTTAAAAAAATAGTGTGAGGCAGTTAGGTGGCTCAGTGGATAGAGCACCAGCTCTGGAGTCAGGAGGACTTGAGTTCAAATCTGGTCTCAGACACATAACACTCACTAGCTGTGTGACGTTGGGCAAGTTACTTAACCCCATTGCCTAGCCAAAAAAACCAAAACCAAAATACCAAAAAATAGCCTAACCCAAATGGCAAAAGAGGTCTGTTTTAAAAAGCCAATGAGGAGAAGAATGCCTTAAAAAGCAGAATTGGCCAGATGAAAAAGGAAGGCCAAAAGCTCACTGAAGAAATTAGAATGGAGCAAATGGAAACTAGTGACTTTATGAGAAATCAAGACATTGTAAAATAAAACCAAAAGAATATTAAAAAAGAAGACAATGTGAAATATCTCACTGGAAAAACAACTGACCTGGAAAATAGATCCAGGAGAGATCATTTAAAAATTATTGGATTATCTGAAAGCCATGATCAAAAAAAGAGCCTGGACATCATCTTTCAAGAAATTATTAAGGAAAACTGCCCTGATATCTTAGAACCAGAAGGCAAAATAGAAATTGAAAGAATGCACTGATCACCTCCTGAAAGAGGTCCCCAAAGGAAAACCCTTCGGAATATTGTAGCCAAATTCCAGAGTTCCCAGGTCAAGGAGTAAATATTACAAGCAGCCAGAAAGAAACAATTCAAGTATTGTGGAAACACAATCAGGATAACCCAAGATTTAGCAGCTTCTACATTAAGGGACTGGAGGGCTTGGAATATGATATTTTAGAGGTCAAAGAAGATAAGATTACAGCCAAGAATCACCTACCCAGCAAAACTGAGTATAATCCTTCAGGGGAAAAAATGGATATTTAGTGAAATAGAGAACTTTCACCCAGGAACTATATGAACAAAATTACAAAACACTTTTCACACAAATAAAGTCAGATCTAAATAATTGGAAAAACATCAGTTGCTCATGGGTAGGCCGAGCTAATATAATAAAAATGACAATTCTATCTAAGCTAATTTGCTTATTCAGTATCATACCACTCACACTACCAAAAATTATTTTATAGAGTTAGAAAAAATAAGATTCATTTGGAATAACAAAAGGTCCAGAATATCAAGGGAACTAATGAAAAGAAATGCAGGGGAAGGTGGCCTAGCCATTCCAGATCTTAAATTGTATTATAAAGCAGCAATAATTAAAACTGCTTGGTACTGGTTAAGGAATAGAGTGGTGGATCAGTGGAATAGGTTAAGTATGCAAGACACAGTAGTCAATGACTATAGTAATCTATTATTTGATAAACCCAAAGACCCCAGCTTCTGGGATAAGAACTCAGTATTTGACAAAAACTACTGGAAAAACTGGAAAAAAGTATGGCAGAAACTAGGCATAGATCAAAATCTTGTACCATATACCAAAATAAAGTCGTGGGTTCGTGATTTAGATATAAAGGCTGATATTATAAGCAAACTGGGAGAGCAAAGAGTAGTTTACCTATCATATTTATGGAGAACAGAAGAATTCATGATCAAACAGGAGATAGAGAACATTACAAAATGCGAAATAGATAACTTTGATTGCATTAGATTGGTAAGTTTTTGCACAAACAAAGCCAATGCAACCAAGATCAGAAGGAAAGTAGAATATTGGGAAAGAATTTTTACAACCAATGTCTCTGATAAGAGCCTCATTTCTAAAATGTGTAGAGAATTAAGTCAAATTTATAAGAATACAAATCATTCCCCAATTGATAAATGGTCAAAGGATATGAACAGGCAGTCCTCAGATGAAGAAATGAAAGCCATCTATAGTAATATGAAAAAAATGCTCTAAATCACTACTGACTAGAGAAATGCAAATCAAAACATCTCTGAGGTACCATATCACACCTATCAGATTGGCCAACGTGACAAAACAGGAAAATGATAAATGTTGGAGAGGATGTGGGAAAATTGGAACACTAATGCATTGTTGGTGGAGTTGTGAAATGATCCAACCATTTTGGAGTGCAATTTTGAACTATGCCAAAAGGGCTATAAAAATGTGCATACCCTTTGATCCAGCAATAGCACTTCTAGGGCTATATCCCAAAGAGACCATACAAATGGGAAAAGGACCCACATGTACAAAAACATTTATAGCAGCTCTTTTTGTGGTGGCAAAGAATTGGAAATTGATGGGATGCCCATCAATTGGGGAATGGCTGAACAAGGTGTAGTATGTGAATGTAATGGAATACTATTGGGCTATAAGAAATTATGAAGACTGACTTCAGAAAAACCTGGAAAGACTTGTATGGTCTGATGCTGAGTGAAGTGAGCAGAACCAGAAGAATATTGTACGATGACTAATATTGATAGACTTAACCCTTCTCAACAAGACAAGGATCTAAGACATCTCCAAAGGCCTCATGGTGGAAAATGCTATCCACAAAGAAGAAAGAACTATGGAGTTTGAATGCAGATCGAAGGATACTATTTGCTATTTTTTTTCTTCTGTTGTGTTTTGTTTCCTCTTTCTGGTGGTTCTTCCTATTGGTTCTAATTCTTGCTTACAACATGACTAATGTGAAAATATGTTTAAAAGTAATGCAAACATATAATCTACATCAGATTGTGTGCCGTTTTGGGGAGGGAGGTGGGAAGGGAGAAGGAGAGAAATTTTAAACTCAAAAGCTTATGGAAGTGATTGTTGATAATTCAAAATAAATTAATTAAAAACAAAGAAATAGAGGACTTTCAAGCATTCTTGATGAAAAGACCAGAGCTGAATAGAAAATTAGACTTCCAAATACAAGACTCAAGAGAAGCGTGAAGAGGTAAACAGGAAAGAGAAATCATAAGGGACTTACTAAGGTTGAACTGTTTATATTCCTGCATGGAAAGATGATATTTGTAACTCATGAGACCTTTGTCAGTATTAGGGTAGTTGGAGGGGAAAAAATATATGTATATGTATATGTATATGTATATGTATATGTATATGTATGTGTATATGTATATGTGTATATATGTATATATGTATATAGATAGATAGATAGAGGGCACAGGGTGAGTTGAAGATAAGGGGGTGAGATTTGGAGAATAAAATTAAGGGGTGAGAGAGGATTATACTGGGAGGAGGAGAAAGGGAGAGGTAGAATAGGGTAAATTATTTCACATAAAACAGACTAGAAAAGGCTTTTACAGTGGAGGGGAAGTGGGGGAAGGTGAGAGGGAATGAGTAAATCTTATTCTCACTGTATTTAGCTTAAGGAGGGAATACCATACACCCTCAGTTGGGTGTGGAAAGCTATATTACCCTACAGGAAAATAGGGAGGAAGAGGATAAGAGAGCAGGGGGATGATAGAGGGGAGGGCAGATTGGGGGGGGGTAATCAGAAGAAAACACTTCTGAGGAGGGACAGAGTCAAAAGAGACTAGAATAAATGGGGGGTAGGATAGGATGAAGAGAAATATAGCTATTTTTCCACAACATGACTACTATGGAAGTGTTTTGCATGACTACACATGTATAACCTTTATCAAGTTGCTTGCCTTCTCAATGAGGGTGGGTGGGGAGGGAGGAAGGGAGAACCCAAAATTTTAAAAACATGTTAAAAATCGTTTTCGCATGCAACTGGGAAATAAGATATACAGGCAATGGGGTATAGAAATCTATCTTGCCCTACAGGAAAATAGAAGAGGAAGGGGATAAGAGAAAGGAGGGGAGAGATAGAAGAAAGAGTAGATTAGGGGAAAGGGTATTCATAATGCATTCCATCTTGGGTGGGGGAGGGATAAGATGGGGAGAAAATTTGGAACTCAAAATCTTGTGGAAATGAATGTTGAAACTAAAAATAAATTAATAAAAAAGAGGGATAAACAAGAAAGAAAAGAGAGGGGGCTGTGGGGCAAAGAGGAGGCCTGGGTGAGGCTCCCTGACCCCTCCAGCTCCATGACCAAGGGTAACTCATAGGACCATAGACTTGTGAGTTGGCAGGGACTTTGGAGGTCATCAGGCCACACTCCCTTCATTTTGTTCTATTAATTTCATTTTTAAGTTCTAAAACAGCAAGTTAGACAAGCGCTTCCATTTACAAAATAGAACAGAAATGGGATTGTCCATGAGACTGACTACTAAGTAAAACTTGCTTTTCCTTTTAAGGATAATTCAATCTGTAATCATCAAAGCTGTCTTGTTTCCTTCTGTTCTCTTCTGAGTATGAAAAAATCCATCAATTACCTTTTTTCTTGGCAACCGTATCACTGTCCCCTTTCCTTCATCTCACTGGAAAAAATAATAATAGTTAGCATTTATATAGTGCTTTGAGGCTTGCAAGAAACTTTACCAATATCTTATTTGATACCAACTATACCAACTCTGAGAAGTTGATGTTATTATCCCCTTTATGGATGAGGAAACTGAGGCAGAGGTTAAGTGACTTGCCCAGGGTCACATAGCTAGTAAATATTTGAGGCTGAATTTGAATCAATTCCTGATTCGGGGGCAGCTAGGTGGCGCAGTGGATAGGGTACCAGCCCTGGATTCAGGAGGACCTGAGTTCAAATCTGGCCTCAGACACATAACACTTACTAGCTATGTGACCCTGGGCAAGCCACTTAACCCCACTGCCTAGCCAAAAAAAAAAAAAAAGACTTCCTGAGTCAAGATGCAGTCCTCTCTAGTACAGATATGTATAGTTAAGTACTAGTTCATCTGTTCCAGGGTTGTTTTTTTTTTTTCTGGGGTGATATTTTCTGGGTTTTCAGAGGTTGATGGGGTGGGTGAGAGAGACTACTTTTCACTCCTCCATCTTGGCTCCTGGAAGTGGAAGCCTGAAATTGTTTTTCTTTACCGTATTATTGTTATTGTATAAGTTGTTCTGGTTCTTCTTACTTCACTCTGTATCAGTTCATACAAGTCTTCCCAGACTTCTCTGAAACCATCCTCTTTATCATTTCTTACAGCACAATAATGTTCCATCATATTTAGACACCATAACTTATTTAGCTGTACCCCAATTGATGGGCATCCCCTCAATATCCAGTTCTTTATGATCACAAAAAGAGCTGCTATAAATTTTTGTACATATTCTTTTGATCTCTTTGGCATATAGACCTAGTATTGCTGGGTCAAAGGGTGCACACAATTTAATACCTTTGGAGACATACCAGTATGGCTGGACTGGCCCACAATTCTACCAACAGGGCATTAATGTTTTCCCACAGCCCTGCCAGCATTTTTTCCCCCTTATTTTGGTCAACTCTATCATTCTGATGGGTGTGAGATGGTACCTCAGAGTTGTTTAAATATGCATTTCTCTATTAGTGATTCTAAGCATTTTTTTCATACAGCTTTTGATAGCTTGGATTTCTTTTTCTGTTCATATCTTTTGACCACTTATCTGTAGGGGAATGGTTTTTATTATAAATTTGAATCAATTCCCTATATGTCTCAGAAATGAGACCTTTAACAGAGAAATTTGCCATAGCCTCCCCCCCATTTATCTGCTTTTGCTTTAATTTTAGCTGCATTGTTTTTGTTTATGCAAAATCTTAAATTTTATGTGATCAAAATTGGCCATTTTACCTTCCCTCTATCTCTGAAACTATACCATTCATAATTTCTGATAATCCTTTCTATTCATATACCATCATTTGTTTGGCCATTTCCTCACTGGTGGGGCATCCCTTAGTTTTGAGTTCTTTGAAAATCTCTTCATTTTACAGGGGGGGGAACTGAGGCCCAGAGAGGTTGTGACATGCCTAAGATCATGGTAATTAGCACACCTGGGACACCAGGCCAGGTCTTTTGGCTTCACCACATGTGGGTAGCCGCAGGCTGTGACCAGGAAATAGGGAGAAGTCAAGTTTGGCTGGGATGCCAAGTAAGGGACAGGGCACAGCAGGAATTAAGTCTGGAATGGGGACATGTTGCCATCCATGGAGGCCATGGAATATATGCCAGGCCAAGGTTCACAAGAGGTGATATATGTCCAATGCTACCATGCTGGCATTTATCTCTTCAGAACACTGGAGTTTGGCTTGCACACAGTTATCCAAACATGACAATACACAGACTGAAGAGTTCCCTGAAGACCTCTTAAGGGGGTAGCTTGGACTGGGGACTGTCATCATCCTCTATAAATCACTGGCCAGTAATAAGGTAGTAGGTACAACAGGAGTGCAGAGAAAGGAAGAGCAGCATGGAGTCCTGTCCATGGATAGGTGGACCAGACCCCTCTGAGGGCTGTCCCTATCCTCAAGGATTTGTGGATGCTATGGCTTCCTTCTCTTCACTGCCAAAGCATCACCCTCGGCCAGATCAGACTCTGTGCTAGAAGCAATATCCTTATACCCTTCCCCTGTTCCCCAGGTGAGTTAGACTAGTTTTTTCTTTCTTTCATTTTTTAAAAAGTTGTTATTTATTTTGTTAAATATTTTTCAGTTATGTGTAAAATTTTTTTAAACATTCATTTAAAAAAAATTAGTTTCAAATTCTCCTTCCTCTTGCCCCTTCCCCATCACTTGAGAAAGCGAGCATTTGATATTGATTATACATGCAAAACATTTACGTATTAGTATGGCTAGTTTATTCTTAAAAGGCATTGGGACGTTTTCCAAGACTTGGTTGGCTTTCAAGACTAAGGCCTTGGGCACTTCCTCATTGCCCTGAGTCTGAAGCATCTGGGAAGATGTGGGAAGGGAGAGGGACCGTGTGTCTTGGAGGTTGGGCTGCTGGATCATGAGGAACCGACTTCAGGCGTTCACCAATGCCTATCCTTGGTGAATATCTCATAGATCTCCTTTTATTCATTGTTGAATGGTTCCTTTTGTTCTAATATTGAACTAAATTACCAGGGGACTGGCCTGAGTCAGGTGCAGCCCAGAACAAAGGAAAGTCATGCAGAGAGAGACATATTTGGGGGTGGAACCCAGGTGGGAATTTGTTTTGCTGTACCACATATATCTTTATCAAATGTCTTGTTTTCGTTTTGCTCAATGGGAGGGGAAAGTGGGAGGAACAGATTATAAGTACATATAAAGTAAATAAATTTATCTTTAAAACTAGGGTGCTAGTTTATTGATAAATAAGAGATTTTTTGGGAGGGTTTACAAAGTTTATTTCTAGAATTTAATTTTTTTTCCTTTTTTGCTAGAAACTTGTCTGTTTGTTGGTGAAAATGTGCACTTCAGACCAGGGATGCCAATAAGTACAATATAAAAACATACATATCCGACTTGCGTGTTTCCTATAAGATTGTTATAAATCTGTAAATAATGAGACATATAAAGCACCTCTGTGGACACATGAACCCGAGATCAGCCTTTGGCCTCTTAGTGTATACAATATTGAAAGAAACTTACCGGACATACTACCACTGAGCTTAACACAGAGCCCCCCAGACCCCGTGTCTCTCCCTCCCTTCCCTCCCACAACACAGAGATGCCACACAAACAGAGAAATGTTTCTGAGGTAAAGCATAAATGTTCCCAAAATTTGTCCAGGGTGGATGGATGAGGTCCTAGTGCTGCCACGCTGCTGCCCTCCACCCACCACCAGGGATCTTCACTGTGTTTCTCTTCAAAATAATAAATAAATGAATTCTAATTTCATTTTGGTTTTAGCAACATGCAGACAAACAGCTAGATTATTCTTCAGCATACGATCTGCTAGCTAGCTTAATGGTAAAACCTACAGTCTTCTCTTTTTCTTTCTTTCTTTTTTTTTGGTTATTGTTTTGTTTCTGCAAGGCAATTGGGGTTAAGTGACTTGCCCAGGGTCACACAAGTGTCAAGTGTATGGTCTGAGACCGGATTTGAACTCAGGTCCTCCTGACTCCACGGCCGGTGCTCTATCCTACGTCACCTAGCTGCCCCCTAGTCTTCTTTAAAATAGCAGATTAATAAGAGATTTTGCAATCTTAGTAATTAATAAAGAAATATCCAAACATACCTCTGCATCACTCTAGAAATTGGGATGATGGGAGCTAGTATGGTAAGAAGTCAAGTTGGTTGGCTATTGGGTGAGCTACAAATGAGTCTGGTTGGTCTAACCCTAAAGCCCTGTCATACATGGGGACCCACCTGAGATTCGAACCCCGGACCTCTCTCTTACACACAAAAAGATAGATTCCTTAGCCTGGTGTTGAAGGTCTTTCATAGTCTGGCTATCCAGCCCTATTTCTCTTGCTGCTAGCCTCATCTACTAGCTGTTTCTCAATCGCCTTCTCTGTGTATCATTGACATTACTCATACAAATACGTCTACACATTCTGTTAGAATGAAATGTGAGCTTCTACGCCCTACGCTTCCTCCTCCCCTTCCCCCACCATCCTCAGCTGCCTGGATGATGGAGTTCTGGGTTTTCACATTTCTCCAGGTACCTGGCATGATGTGACTTGGCAGTGAAGTCAAGCAGCATTTATTAAGGGTTTACTGTGTGCTAAGATAATATTTATAAAGTGTTTTTTTAATCTGAAAGTGCTGTGTAAGTGCAACCTATAGTTGTTATCACTGATTGTTTCATTCTTTGTACTTGTATCCTTGGTGCCTAGCAATGCCTGTTACATAGTAGGTGCTTAATAAATGCTTGTTGATTAATTAATTTAGGCAGTGAGGAAGGAACTACTAGATACAGAGATGGAAAATGAAAGAGAGAGAGAGAGAGAGAGAGAGGGAGAGAGCACTCATGGAGATAGCCTCCTAGAAGAGAAGGGAAGGGCAGGATCAAAGGAACCAGTAGAAGCATCAGCCTTAGCCAAGAGAAGAGAAGATAGGCAGAAATAGAGAGGGATTTAACCATGGGGAATGGGGGAGATAAGGAGGATTATGCTGAATGGCCCCCACTGGCTCCGATGAAGAGGAGGCAGGGTTGTCCACAGAGAGAGTAAGATGGGGGCCGGGCTTGAAGAGGGGTGGCATCTCCGGTTCTGTGGGGAGATTGTGAAGCAATGTCAATCAAAATAGAATTACCATGCCGTGGTGAGGGCCAGCAGAAATGAGATACTAGAAATTTGTATACCACATTCAGCACCATGGGGCATAGTAGCAGAGAAGGTGGGTAGTAGGAGATTGATAGAACAAAGAAGTCACAGGTTCAAGGGTAGAGGATGGTGGAGCTAGCTGTGGCCCCTTTGCTCCAGAGACTTCCCAGGGAGCCCGATGTCGGTCCTGACCTGGGTCCCTTAGCATTCTTCAGTGCTCTGGAGGTCAGACCTACCTTAGATCGCCAGATCCAGCCTCTCTGGCTCCTGCCTGCTCTGAATCTGGCCCTTGGACCTCAAGGGACTCAATGTGTCCACCCAATGGGAGGGCATGAACAGTTCGATCATCTGCCTCTCTCATCAGACCACCCTCTCACCACTGATAACTCTGCCTGGACTCACTGCTCAATGTTACATCCCTTCATATGTGCCTTCCTCTCTCCCTGTCTCTTGGTTCATTCCCTGCGGCCTGTAAACACACCCATACCTCTCCCAACCTTCAAAAGCTCACACCTGATCCATCCATTTCCACAAGCTGTCACCGAGGTCTCTCTTCTGTTTTGTGGTCAAACTCCCTAGTGGTTTTCAATCACTCTTCACTTCTGTCCCTCTCTCGTGAGTGTGTGTGTGTGTGTGTGTGTGTGTGTGTGTGTGTGAATTTGGGTTAAGTGACTTGCCCAGAGTCACACAAGCTAGTAAGTGTTATGTGTCTGAAGCCAGATTTGAATTCAGGTCCTCCTGACTCCAGGGCCGGTGCCCTATCCACTACGCCACTGAGCTGCCCTTGTCACTCTCTTCCAACCCCTCTGCAGTCTGACTTCCTGCCTCATCATTTACCTGAAGCCATTCTCTCCAATTAATAATCTCTTAATTGTCCCCCTCCGCATTCCCCTTCTAGATCATTTCACTTGGTGATCACAACTCTCATGGATTCATTGATCATTTCTCTACCCACGACCCCCAGATCTCCTTATCCAGCCCATACTCCCTCCCTCCCCCAAATCTCCTCTCTTCTAAACTTCCCTATTAATAGCTAGCACTAAAACAGAGTTTTGGGGTTTGCAAAGTGCTTTACAATTATCTAGTTTTATCCTCACAACAACCTTGTGTGGCAGGTACTATTATTATCCACATTTTACAGTTGAGGCTGAAGGAAGTATGTGAATTGCTCAGGGCCATTCAGCTAGTGGGCAGCTAGGTGGTACAGTGGATAGCAAACTGGCCCTGGAGTTAGGAAGACCAGAGTTCAAATCCGGCCTCAGGCACTTGACACTTACCAACTGTGTGACCCGGACCAAGTCACTTAACCTTGTTTGTCTCAGTTTCCTCACCTGTAAAATGAACTGGAGAAGGAAATGGCAAACCATTTCAGGATCTTTGCCAAGAAGATCCCAAATGTGGTCATGAATCCCAAAAGAGATTAAAAGGAAAAGGACCTATATGTACAAAAATATTTATAGCAGCTCTTTTTGTGGTAACCAAGAATTGGAAACTGAGGGGATGCCCATCAGTGGGGAATGGCTGAACAAACTGTGGTATGTGATTGTGACAGAATACTATTGTGCTATAAGAAATGATGAGCAGGATGCTCTCAGAAAAACCTGGAAAGACTTACATGAGCTGATACAAAGTGACATGTACTGTGTACAAATAACAGCAGATCTAATCTCTCCTCCACAAGACAACCTTTCAACAAATAAGAAGGGCTCTGGGCTCGCTCTTCCAACCCTTGCTCAGAGGGGTACATTGAATCCCCAGGTGGTAACTAACTGGTGTTCCTCATAGGGTTCTAGGAGTAACCCTAAGGGTTTGGGGATTATAATACTAAAGCTTATGAGCCCCTGTTAATATGCTGCCCAATATCACCAAAGTATTTAACAGCTCCCCAATATCAATGAACAAACTTCATTAGTTTTTTAGCTTATTTTCATAATTATTCATATTTGTTTATGTTAGTTATTATTACTTAACATCAATTAGTTTTTTAAATGAAAGATTATATCTGTTATACCTATATCTATTTTCAATCAGCAAAAAATCTGCCTTCTCTCCCTCACTATCCCAACTCACTCACAAAAAAATGAGAACAAAAGAAAAACAAAACCCTTCTTACAAACTTGGATGGTCAAGCAAAACAGATGTCTGCGTTGGCTATGTCCAAAAAGCACATGCCTCATTCTGTGCTCTGAGTACTTCATCTCTCTATTAGGATATGAGTAACATTTTTTTTTTGGCAATTGGGGTTAAGTGATTTGCCCAGGGTCACATAGCTGGTAAGTGTCAAGTGTTTTGTCTGAGGCTGGATTCGAACTCAGGTCCTCCTGACTTCAGGGCTGGTGCTTTATCCACTGTGCCACCTAGCAGCCCCATGAGTAACATTTTTAATCATAAGTCCTCTGGAATCATGGTCGGTCATTATGCTGATCTGAGTCCCTTATTCTTTCAAAATTGTTTTTCTTTGCTGTATTATTGTCTTTGTATCAGTTGTCCTCCTGATTCTGCTCACTTCACTTTGCATCAGTTTATACAAGTCTCCCCAGATTTCTTGGAAACATTCCCTTCTTCATTGCTTATAGAGCAATAGTATGCCATCACATTTATATGCTGTAACTTTTTCATCTATTTCTCAATTGATGGCATCCCTCTCTGATTCCTATTCTTTGACTCTTTAAAAAGAGCTACACATATTTTTGTATAACCTTCATTTGTTTTGCTTAGAGCTAATCTCTCCCTTAATCTACCTTCCCATTAATGCCTCTTTCTCTACTTTCCCTCCTCCTATTTTCCTATTAAGTGAAATGTATTTCTGTACCCAACTCTGTGTGTGTATGCGTATGAATTCCTCTTTTGACTGGTTAAGATGAGAGGGAGGTTCAAGTATCAGCCTTTTTCCTTCACTCATTCTTCTATAAATTTCTTGGGTATCCTGATTATGTGAAACAAATTTCCCTTTTCTTTCCCCCTCTGCTCTATTCTTTTTCCCCTCTCTTTCCATTCTTCTCTTAGGATCATTAAGATACAACAGAACTGCTCCTAGGCCTTCTCTGATTAGATTCTCTCTCTGATCTCTGATGATGATATGGTTTAGAGGGATATATATCATCTTCCCATATTTAAAGGTAAGCAGTTTATCTTTGTTTACTTTCTTATGATTTTTTTTGACAGTTAAGAAATGGAACTTTACTTCCAATAAAGTCCAAGGATGGTCTAGCTTAACCTGCATGGTGGAAGGGGTTAGAATATTGCTCCTCCCCCCACCCCAAAGCCCTCTTACATTCACAAGGGCTCTCTCTTAATATGGATTTTGTCAATTTAAATTTGAATGGTCAGGGAAAGCCATCTCACAATGCTTATATCCAAAAAATTTCTCTCCAGTATGAGTTCTCTGATGTTGAGTCAGCTGAAGGGACATATAAGACCTTCCTGTTAAAATACATTCATAACATGTCTGTCTTGTAAGGATCCTCCAATATTTTGGAAGCCAGAGATAACCTGTGATTCAAGGCTTTCATACATTTCGCACATCTATAAGGTATCACAGAATTCTCTGAGTTCAATTCAGAATTGAGCATTTCACAAAATTTGACAATTGGAAGGGACCTCAGCAGTCATTTGTTCCAACTTATGCAGCAAAGGAATCCCACTATCATATACTCAATGGTCATCCCAACCAATGGCCATCCAACCTTTCTTTGAAGAACTCCAAAGAGGTTGATCCTCCCTTCTCCCGAGGCCACTCAGGAGAGTGGATACCACTCCAGTTTTGGACAGCTCCAATTACTAGGAAGATTTTCCTGATATCCACCCTCAATTTGCCTTTTTTGCATCTTCTACTCATTGCATCTGGTTCTACCCTCATGGGCAAACAGAATACTTGAAGACAGCCTTCATATTCTCCAAATCTTAAAACACCTTCAGTTCCTCCTACTGATCTTCATATGAAATGGAATTAAAACTCTTCACCAACTTTTTTTTCCTTTGGTCCTTTGGACTTTCTCTCTAGCTTATTGATGTCTTAACTCACATTGCCTCACCATGAAGACTTTGGATCATGTCCGATAAGGGCAGAGTTTATGGGATTATCACCTCCTTATTCTTGGAAGCTGTGGCTTTCTTAATTCAGGCCAAGATGGCACTCTCTTTTCTGGGTGCCATGCCATAATGATGACTCATGTTGAGTTGGTTGCACCTAGAAACTCCCAGAGCTTTTACAGAACATGCACGTGTTGTGTAATCATGCCTCTCCTATCATACATCTGGAAGACAAATCTTGTATGACAGCTTAATAATGGCCCCAAGCAGAAAGCCTCGCATTTGTCAAAGCCATAAAGTTTACCTCCTGTGTGAACTCTCTAACAGGAAGCAAGATGTGGCATGTGATTGAAGGCCTTCCCACAGTGATTATATCCACAAAGTCTATTTCCAGTATCAATTCTCCTGTGTCAGTTTAGGTTTCAGAAATCATGGAAGGCCTTTACACAGTCTTTACATTCATAAAGTTTTTCTGCTGCATGAACCATTTATAGATTGATATTTGAGTGATCACAGAATTCTTTCCCACAATCTTTAGGTTCAGAAGTTGTTTCTCCAGTACGAGTTCTCTGATAATTGCTTAATCGTGACCTCTGGATGAAGGTCTTTACACAATCTTTACATTCATAAAGTTTTTCTGCTGCATGAACCACTTATAGATTGATATTTGAGTGATCACAGAATTCTTTCCCACAATCTTTAGGTTCAGAAGTTGTTTCTCCAGTACGAGTTCTCTGATAATTGCTTAATTGTGACCTCTGGATGAAGGTCTTTACACATTCTTTACATCCATAAGGTTTCTTTCCAGTATGGATGATCTGGATCTTTAGAACATAGCATTTGTGGAAGGTTTTTCCGTAATTATTACATTCATAATTTTTTTCTCCTGAATACCTTGCTGATGTTCAGTTGAGTGAATTCTTTGCATATTCATTACAACCATAAGGTTTCCTGCCTGTATTAATTATCTAATGTCTAATTAATTGTGACCTCTAGTTGAAGGACCTCTCATAAGGATTATATTTATAAGGTTTTTTTCTCTACTACAAAGTCTCTCATACTGTATCAGGGTTGAGTAATAACTGAAACCCTTTCCTCAGTCCTTACATTTGTAAGGTTTCTCTCCTGAATGAACTCACTGGTGACAGACGTAAATTTGACTAACATTGGAAGACCTTTCTGCATTCTTTATACCCATAAGAACTTTTTGCTATATGGATACTCTGATGACAACATAAGCTTGACCCTCAATAGAAGGCTGTCCTACATCCATCATGCTGATAAGTTTTCTTTTCTATATGAATTCTCAGATAGGGATTAAGCAATCACCTAGATTGTGAGCTAAGTTGTGAGGCAGGGACTTGTTTTTATCTTTCATTCATTCATTTATTTATTTTTGGTAAGGTATGTATGTATGGGACCTCTTTTGGCCCTGCCATATTGGGGTTTGCTCCTGGTCTAGCCAGGACCTCTCTTTCTACCTCTTGTGTCAATTTGGGCTGGGAAAATGACTCATTGTGAGATTTTTCTTGTATTTCCCAATTGTGAGTCCATCTGGCGCATTTTCTAGATCTGTTTGGAGAAATTTTGAAGGCAGAGCTCAGCTGTACTGCTTCCTGCTACTCTGACATCTTGCTTATGCCCCTCATCAATTAGCTTTGCAAAGAGTTACTGAGAAGGCCCAGCAGAGACCAAAGCACAAAACGTCCCCCGTAGGAAGTGAACTCTGTCTTCTACACACTCTACACAGTCTCTGGGGACAATGTCCTGACACTTGATGTGGATGCAGCTTGGTGATTTCTGCATTTCCGGAATCCTGAAGGGCAGCCTACATCCCTCAGCTGATGATGCCACTGGCTCAGTAGTTGCCAGAGGCTCCCTATTACATCTAGGATCCAAACCAAGCTCTTTGGCATGGCATTTGAAGCCCTCTATGGCCCGGCTCTAATCCACCTTTCCAGGTTTATTACTCATTGCCCACCCCCCACCCCACCCCAATACACACTATGGTTCAGTCACCCTCCTCTTCTTACTATTCCTCACACGTGGTACTTCATTTCCCATTGATATGCCCTGGTACTGATTGTCCCCTAAGTCTGGAATGTTCTCCTTCTCCACCTCTGTCTATAGTTTCCTTCAAAGTTCAACTCAGAAGTGTTCTTCTGTAAGACTTTCCTTATTCCCTCCACCCCACTTCTCTTATTCCCCTCTCCCCCCATTATGGTGTATTTCTTTTGTATATATTTCATACATACATATTATCTCCTCTGAAAGAATATAAGCTTCTTGAGGGTAGGGACGGTTTAATTTTTGTCTTTGTATCCTCAGTGACTACTAACATACTATCTGGCAAACTGTGGGTGCATAATAAGTGCTTATGGATTGCTTGATTTATGGAACCTCACACTGGCCAGTTCATGGTGAAAAGTAAGGTATAAGAAAACTAGATAGGAAGTGGCCAGGTTATAAAGGGCTTTAAAAGTCAAACAGGGGAATATATATTTGATCCTGGAGGGGACAGGGGGGCCACTGGAACTTACTGAGCAGGGAGGTAATGTGGGAAGACCTGTGTTTTAGGAAGATCATTTTGGCAGCTGAATGGAGGATGGATTGGAGTGGGGAGAGATGTGGGGCAGGAAAGTGCACTAGCAGGTTATTGCAATAGTCCAGGTGTGAGATGATAAGGGCCTGCACCAGGATGATGGTCATGTCTGAAAGGGACATGTATATGAGAGATGTTGGAAAGGTAGAATCTATAGAGCTTAACAACCGATTAGATATGGGGACAGTGGTGAAGAAAAGTGAGTGGTCAAAGATGACACCTAGATTGAGAGCCTGGGTGATTGAGAAACCATGTGATAGTGCTCTGGGCAATAATAAGAATACTAGGAAGAGGGGAGGTGAAGCCTACATACAAATGGCATCCTTAGTCATTGTGGGAACCACCCACTAATTGCCCAGGTCCACCAACATTCTAGTTTTCACTCCTGAATTAGGGCGAATTCTTTATCCACCTCATCTCTTCCTGACACCTGAGAAGGGTGTCTCCCACTCACTCCCTACTGGAGAGGAGAAGACAATGAGTTCAGTTTTGGACACGTTGAGTGTGAAATGACTATGCGACATCCGGTTGGTGATGTCCAATAGGCAGCTGGAGATGCCAGACTGGAGACTGGGAGAAAGATTAGGGCTTGATAAATAGATCTGAGTATCAGCATAGAAATGATCATTGAACCCATGGGAGCTGATGCATTCACTAAGTGAAAAAGTGTAAAGAAGAGGGCCCAGGATAATCCTTGGGGAACACCCATGGTTAATAGGTGTGGCCTGAATGAAGATCTCAAGAAGGAGAATAGGAGCAATTAGAAAGGCAGGAGGAGAATGAGGAGAGAGTAAAGTCATGAAAATTGATCGAGATGAAACTCAAGGCATCATGGTTTAAGAACCTTGACAAGTCGTTCAGAGGAAGCAAACGGAGTGGTGAAGGGGCTTTAGTAAAAAAAGCAAATAAATAAATAAATAAATAAATAAAAAGGGGCTTTAGACCAGTGGTCTGCAAACCCTTTAGATTGCATACCTCTATCAGTAAGAAATTTTTGTTTGGGAACCTCCAATATATCAATATTGATTTATCGGTTATTTACATAGTCTACTCATAATTATGTACAATAGAAAACTTAGACAAAATAGAATTTTTTTGAAGGATGAGATAACTTAGAAACAATTTGATCCTAAAGGCAATGGAGAGTCACTAGACTTTATTGACTTGGGGGTGGGGGAGGGTGAGGATTTGTACTTTAGGGAAAATACTTTGGTAGGTGTGAGAAGGATGGATTGGAGGGGGGAGACATTGGAGACAGGAGAGGCAATGAGAAGGCTACTGCAATAGTCCAGGTGAGTGACAATGAGGGCCTGAACTAAGGCGGTACCTGGATGAGTTAAGATGAAGGGACAGAAGGGAGAAATGTTGTTGGCTTAAAAATGATCAGATATGGTAATTAATTATCAGTATAGGATCTGGAAGACTGAGGTGTCCAGGAAGATACCGAGGCTGTGAACCAGAGAGACGGGAAGGAGGGCGGTGCCTTCCACAGAAATAGGAACGTTCCAAAGTGGGGCAGATTTGGAAGGGAAGGTAATGAATTCTGTTTGAAATGCCTACAGGACATTCCGTTCAAAATGTCCCCTGGGCAGCTGATAAGGTGATAGTGGAGCTCAGCAGAGAGATCGGTTCTGGAGACAGAAATCTGGGAGTCATCGGCAAAGGGACAATTAAACCCAAGGGAGGTGACAAGGTCACCAAATGAGGGAGTGCAGAGACAGAGGAGAAAGCACAGGATGGACCTTTGGGAGCTACTAACCTGTAGTTAGTGGGCGTGACCTGAACGAAGGTCTAGCAAAGGAGGCTGAAGAGATGAGAAGCAAGACAGCTGGGTGGGTCATGGAACAACAGTGGCATTTATGTAACACTTAACAATTTGCAAATCGCTTTATAAATGTGATCACTTTTGGTGCTCACAACCACCGGGTAAGGCGGGTTCTATTACTATCTCCGTTTTAGGGAGGAGGAAACTGAGTGACTTTCCTAGGGTCCCAGAGCTCGTAAGTGTCTGAGGCAGGATTTGAACTCCATGCCCATTATCCATCACCTAGCTGTCTCCGAAAGCTTAGAGAGGAGTGAGTATCGAGGAAAAGGGTGATCAGCTTGTGTCGAATGCTCCAAAGACGTTAACGAGGATGAAGATCGAGAAAAGACATGAAGAAATGGTTGGTAACTTTGGAGAGAACATTTTTTTCTCTTTTTGTGGCTTTCATAAACGTGCTGTTCACATTGAGATATAGTGATGACAAAGGCATCAACATCGAGCGCCCACCTTGTGGGAAACATTCTCTCCCATCTCTGGGTTCAGATTGAACACAGTGACAACAATGATAACAACAGCAGTAGCGCGAATATTTTTTTTTGAGCAATTGGGGTTAAGTGACTTGCCCAGGGTCACACAGCTAGTAAGTGTTATGTGTCTGAGGTCAGATTTGAACTCAGGTCCTCCTGAATCCAGGGCTGGTGCTCTATCCACTGCGCCACCTAGCTGCCCCTAGCCGCGAATATTTACATAGCGCCCACAATGTACCAGGCACTGTGCGAAACGCTTCATAAATATTATCTCGTTTGATCCTTACAACAACCCTGGGAGGTAAGTGCTATTATTATCCCCATTTTACAGTTGGGGAAACTAAGGCAAACAGGGTGAAGTGACTCGTCCAGGGTCACACACCTAGCAAGTGTCTGAGGCGGGATTTGAACTCTGGTCTTCCTGACTCCAGGCTCAGCACTTTATCCTCTGTGACATCTCACTGCCTATGTAGCTCCTGTGGTCTACGAAGCTCTTGTGTCAGCATATTGTGTCAAACTTCAGGAAGGACCTCTCCCCAAAGCTCTTTGGTGGACTTGCTATCCCTTAATGAGCACTGCCTCCATTGGTGCAGATCGCAGCCCATCCACCCTTCTTATCCTTTCCTCCCCTAGACTCATTTACTGAATGTGGACTGTGTGTAAGTGGTATTATCTCGGCAGCTGTGTGGAGGGCAGAATGGAGAGGGGAGGAATGGAGGCAGGGAGAGCTGTTGCCATCATTCAGGAGAGAGATCATGAAGACCTGAACTGGGATGGTGGCTGCATCAATTCAACAGTTTAACAGTGCTTTGCACTGGGGATAGGAAGACAAAGAAAAGAGAAAAAAAGAAACAATTCCTGCCCTCAAGGAACTTATAGTCTCTTGATTGTGAACAGCACACAGATAAATAAATACAAATATATGCAAAATGATTTCCATGAAACAAGAACACCAACCAATGGGGGTGAGAGGTTCAGGGTGGACTCCTGTGAGAAGGTGGCACTTGAGCTGAACTTTGAAGGAAGCTGAGTATTCTAGGAGGTGGAGGCAAAGAAGCAATGCTCTACAGGTGGGGGGAACGGCTTGGGCAAAGACGCAGAGGTGTGAGATTGGGAAATAGCCAATAGGCCAGCTTGGTGGAGGGTGAAGGTGAGCGTAGCTGGGGCCAGATTGGGAAGGGCTTTAAAATCCAAACCAGGTTTTATGCTAGGGGCAAGAGGGAGTCATTAGAGTTTCTTGAGCATGTTGAGACCTGTATTTTGTGAAGCAAAGAGAAAAAGGGGAGGATGCAGCAGGTGTTGCAAAGGTAGAATTGACAAGATTTGGCCGCCTGTTTAGATGTGGGGTGGGGTTGGAGTGGGAGAAAGGGAGGAGGCAGGGACTATTGGGAAGCTATAAATCTGGTCTCTGGAAGTATCATGGTGACCTCAATAGTAAGAAGGAAATTTGGGAATGGGAAAGGTGTAGGAGAGATGACCTGTTCTGTGTTGTACTTATTGAATTTAAGGTGTTTATAGAACATCTAGGCAGAGATACACATCAAGAAGGTGGAGATGTAGGGCTGGACTTCAGGAGAGAGGTTAGGGCTGGGTATATAGATTTTTGGAATTGTCTGCATAGAGAAGATACTTGAATTTATGGGAGCTGATGACACCTCTGAGGGGAGAGAGGGAGGGAGGGAGAGAGAGAGAGAGACAGAGAGAGAGGAGAGAGAGAGAGACAGACAGACAGACAGACAGACAGACAGAGATAGAGACAGAGACAGAGAGACAGAGAGAGTGTAAAGACAGCAGAGGGCAGAGGGTCCAGAACAGATCCTTGGAGGACACTCACAGTTAGAGGGTAAGAGACAGATGAAGATCCAGCAAAGCAGAGTGAGAAGGAAGCTTCAGACAGGAGGAAAATGAGGAGCAGAAAGTGTCTGGAAAACTTGGAGAGGAGAAATATTCATGAAGAGAATGTGAACAACAGTCTCCCCTCTTTCTCCTCCTTTTCCTCCTCCTCCCCCTTTCCTTCCCTCTCCCTCCTCACCAACCATTCCCTCTGCTCCCTTTTTTTCTCCCTCTGTCTCCAGAGAGGTCAGGAAGGATAAAGACTGCGAAGAAGCTGTTACATCAAGGGATCTCTAGTAACTCTGGAGAGGGCAGTGCAGGCTGAATGATGAGGCTGGAGAGCAGATTGGCTGACTTGCTGCTCTCTGTATATGACGGTTCTCTTCACCTCCACCTCTTGGCATCCCTGGTTTCCTTCAATGCTGGATCACCCAGGAAAAAGAGTGGGCAGGATGAGGTGCAGGGAAAAGAGGGTGGAGGAGGAAGTGGCTTGAGGAAGGGTGATTCCCATGTTTGCTGCCATATGCAAAGGAATGGTGTGCATTTCTTACAGAGGTGGCTTTATTGGGCCCAAAATATTTCCTTTCCCATAAAGCTATTCACTAGACTTCTTGGATCACCATCCCCCTAAAGCCCAGACCAGGGCTTCTTTCCCTCTTCTTTCCCTCTACTCGAAGCCCTGGGCTACCATAGGGAACCAGAGAATCGGGTGGTAGGGGCACACTTGTCTCTGCAGCAAAACCTCCTCAGGGAAAGTATTATGTAAGATCCTTGAGAACAGAGGCTGCTTTATTCTTGTATTTGTATTTCCAGTACCTGGTATCTGGTGCTTAACAACTGCTTCTTGAATTGGATTGGACTGAATTGAAAGGAATCTCAAAGGAGTCGGAAGGCAGAGTTGAGCAGGAAACAAGGCAGCTGAGCTTCTGTCCACAAATTCTTCCATATAGGTTTAGAACATGCACCAGACCTCATAGGGATCCAGAAAATGTCCAAGTGAATACTTTGTCTAGTCCAGTTCAATATAGAGAGACAGCTAGGCAAGTGTGTGGACACTGGGCACTGTGTTGGGCACCATGCGGAGAGGACTCCAGTGCACTCCTGTGCACCAGGGTGGGAGAAGATCCCAGACCCATACCGAGGGCCTCCCTAGGCCCATCCTGGGGCACCGTGATGAGGACATACACCAACTGGTAGCTTTGTTGCCCCCTCCCTAATTCTGAGTCACAGATCCAAGGATAATTGCAATGG
The DNA here is from genome assembly GCF_003287225.1 of Phascolarctos cinereus. NCBI lineage: Eukaryota > Metazoa > Chordata > Mammalia > Diprotodontia > Phascolarctidae > Phascolarctos > Phascolarctos cinereus. The sequence goes on from NW_027555958.1 coordinate 448,027,051, forward strand.
GGATCTGTGAAGGGGAAGTGGCATTCCTGGACAGGGAGGCCTGGGAAGTATCTGGAGAAAGAAGAAGTTCAGAAGCAAACAGCAGTGGTTAGGCTCAGACCCCAGGAGCAGAGCAGCATCCTATTCCAGCCTCTAGCCCAGTCTGAAGCCTGCAGGGGAATAGCTGGGGCAGGAATCCCAGACCAAAGGGGAACCTGCAATTCTGCCACCTTGAATCAGCAAAGCTTTCCAGCTGGCTTACAGAAGCTGTCTGGCAGCAGTCTAATGTTGCTCTGATCCAAATCCAGGTCAGGAACTGGCAGCGCTCAGACCAAGGGGGCAGCGATCACACTTTGCCCTGGATCAGATCACATTGGAAGTACTGAAAACTGTCAGGTCCCCAGTCTCTCCCTAAAATCCTGAAATGACATAATAATCAATAATCCCCCAAGAAAACAGCCACAGGACTACCTTCCCTCCAGAAGTATGACAGAGTCTAACCCTGCCATCAAATCCAAAGTCAGGAAGTAGGCAGGAAGAGTGGGCAGACAAAAAAAGAACCTCACCGTAATGAGCTATTATGGCCACAGGAACCCTCAAGACAAACCCAGAAGAAGAGATTGACTCCAAAGCATCTACAAGGAAAGCCTCAGAAAAAAATACGGCTTAGGTACAAACTTGACTAGAATTCTTAGAGGAGATGAAGCAAGAATTAAAAAAAAAAGTTAAAAGTGTTTCATAAATGAAATGAGAGCATTTGAAGGAAAAAATAGAAAATAAAGATATGAAAGAAAGCATTGGAAAAGGAATTAACAACTTGGCTCAAGAGATACAAAACTTTGTCCAAGCATGGATAAAACAGAAGCCAATGTCTCTATAAGACAATAAGAAATATTAAACCAAAACCAAAAGGCTGAAAAAAAGAAGAAAATGTAAGAAAATGTATTTCATATAAAAAAAATTAACCCAAAAAACAGATCTAGGAGAAAATATTTAAGAGTCGTTGAACTATCTGAGTTCCATGACCAAAAATAAAAAGAGCCTGGACATCATCTTTCAAGAGATCTTGAAAAAAAAACCTGCCCAGATCTCATAGAACCAGAGGATGAAGTAGAAATTGAAAGAATCCATCAGAAAAGCAAAACAAAACAAAAAACAAAACAAAAAAAATAAAGAATCCATTGGTCAACTCCTGAAAGAAACTCCAAAATAAAAATTCCCAGGAATGCCATAGCTTAAACCCAGAGTCTGACCTCCAACATCCCTGGGGAAACTGTGTCTTTGGGACAGGTCTATCCCTACTTTCTGGGGGGCTTTAAAGAGAGGTGAAGGGGCAGCTAGGTAAGCACAGTGGATAGAGTTCTGGCCTTGGAGTCAGGATGTCCTGAGTTCAGATCTGACCTCAGACACTTGACACTTACTAGCTGTGTGACCTTGGGCAAGTCACTTAACCCCAATTGCCTCACCAAAAAGCAAAAACAAGGTGAACAATACGTACAGCTGTGGAGGATTGGAGAGTTCCATGGCCTCAAGCTGGAGGGGAGGCAGATTGTTTTGAGTTTGCAAAAACAACTTCCCAAGTACATGGGGTCCACACTGAACCCAAGGGTAGGATGAGGTCCTGGGGGTCCTTGAACTAGCACATGGTGCAGGAGTGGGTTCTGTTAGGCAGATCCGTTGCTTACAATGCAGTTCTGGGCCACAGATCCAGGGGAGACTGAGGAGGGAACCTCTGCCCAGGGCCTAGGCATGGTGGGTAGCAGCAGTTCTTAGGGGGCTCTAGTTATGTATTGAGAAAGGAATAAGTTTGGGAGAAGACAAGTTACTGTGTGGCTCTGATCCTAGAAGCAGAGAAGAGACTCCCTTCTACCCTTTAACAGCCTGCACCAGCATAACCAGGGTACAAATCTCAGACCAAAGGAGAGCCTGCATTTCAGTCTATCTGAATCCACAGATTTTCCCAGGTAGCCAATAGTGGCCAAGTCTACTAAAGCTTCTAGCCAGGAACTAGCCTACAGATCTCTCGTTGAGACCCAAGTCTGGGTGAAGAACTTGCAGAGGTTAGACTAGGAGGACAGTGAATAGAATTATCCCAGTGATTGTCACTTGGGGAGAGCTGAAAGCTTGCAGGACTTGTTTCTCTGAGATCCTAAAGTAACACAACACTCATTAACCCAAGAAAGACAGGAAGACCCAAGATGACAGAAGCTGAGTCCACAATTCTGTCCAGATGTGCATAACACCCAGCCCTATCATAAAGTGTAAGTCAAGAAGCGGGCTGGAAGAATGAGAAAATAAACAAAAAAAGAGCTATTATGAAAGTTAGGGAGGGTCAAGCCAACAAACGTGGAAGAAGAGAATGACTTGAAAATACCTACAAGCAACGCCTCAAGGAAAAATGTACCTGGGGCACAATTCCAACCAGAATTTCTGAAAGATATAAAGCAAGAGTTAAAAAATAAAAAGAGCTAAAATGATTTTAAAAATCAAATGAGACTAGTAAAGGAAAAATAAGAAAAGAAATAAAAAGTAATGAGGATAGATTTGAAAAGAGAATTGCCATCTTGGAAAAACAGGTACAAAATGTTACCAAGGAAATAACCACCTGAATTTCAGGATTAACCAAATAGAAACTGACTCCATGAGACAATAAGAAATATTAAATTGACAGCTAAAAAAATAGAAAATATAAGAGTCTCATAACAAAAACAACTGAACTAGAAAAAAGATCAAGGAGAGAAAAGTTAAGAATCACCGGACTACCTAAAAATCTTGACAAAAATATGGGCTAGACAACATATTTCAAGAAATCTTAAAACTGCTCAAGTCTCTTAGAAATAGAGGCAAAGTAGAAATTGAAGGAATTCATTAGTCATCTCCCAAAAGAAACCTCAAAATGAAAATTCTCAGGAATATCAGAGCCAAAATCCAGAACTTCCAGGTCAAAGAAAAAATGCTACAAGCAAACAGAAAAGAAGAATTTAAGTACTTAGGAACCACAGAAAGGATCACCCAGATAATAAGAGGGAGGGTAGATTACAGGAAAGATCAATCAAAAGCAAAATAAATTCTTAAAGATGGGGCAGGGAACATAGTAAAGAAAAAGTATAAGAGAATAGGGTGAAGAGAAATCCACAAATAGTGATCCTAATCATAAATGTCAACAAGATAAGCTATCCATAACATGGGAGAGGAAAGCAAAATGGATTAGACACCAGCATCCAACAACAATATGTTATTTACAGGAAATATGTTTGAAATAGAAAAATATACAAAGTTAAAATAAGTGGCCAGAACTGAATCTATCATGCTTCAACTGAATTAAGAAGGGCAGGGGTAGTGATCATGATCTTAGACAAAGCAACAGCAAAAATGGGTCCAATTAAAAAAGAAACATTACATTTTTCTGAAAGGTTACCATAGCCAATGAATTAGCATTGATACTAAACAAATATGCACTAGATAATAAAAGCATTTAAATTATTAAAGGAAAAATTAAATGAGTTATAAGAAGAAATAGACTACAAAATTATTATGAGAGACCTCAATTTACTCCTCTCAAATCTAGATAAATCTAATAAAAAAATAAATAAAAAAGAAATTAAAAACATGAATAGAATTTTAGAAAAGTTAGATATGCTAGACCTCTGGGGAGTATTGAACAGAAAAAGAAAAAAGTGTGTCTATTTCTCAGCTACATATGGCACCGTCACAAAAATTGACCCTTAAGACATAGGAACTTCACAAACAAATGCAGAAAAGCAGAAATATTAAATGCATCTTTTACTGACCATAATGCAATAAAATTATATTTAATAAAAGGCCTTTCAAGCAAAGAGTAAAAATTAGTTGGAAACTAAATAACTTAATCTTAAAGGAGGGTCAAAGAACAAATCATAGAAATAATGAGATTATTTATTAAGATAATGACAATGAGGCAACATACCAAAATTTGTAGGATGTAGCCAAAGTAGTACTTAGGGGAAATTTAATATCTCTAAACATAAATAAAAGAGAGAAAGAGCAAATCAATGAATTATGTATGTGACTAAAAAAAAAAACCCTAAAAAGCCAATAAGCTTAAAATCTTCAGTTATATGCCAAAAATAGGAATCCTGAAAATCAAAGCAGAGATTAACAAAATTATGAGCAAAAGACTCATTGAATTAATAAGTAAAACCAAGATCTGTTTTTTTTTTTTTGGAGAAAAAACCCCCCTCATCAAAAAGCAGATAAGCCATTAGTTAACTTGATTTTTTTTTTTTTGCCTTTTTTGGTGAGGCAGTTGGGGTTAAGTGACTTGCTAGTGAGTGTTATGTGTCTGTGGTCAAATTTGAACTCAGGTCCTCCTGACTCCAAGGTCAGAACTCTATCCACTGCGCCACCTAGCTGCCCCTTGATTTTTTTAAAAGAAGAAAACCAAATTATTCGTAACAAAAATGTTTAAAAAAGGTAATTCATAATCAATGAAGAAGAAATAAAAGAAATTTAACTATTTCTTCCAACTGTATTCCAATAAAGCTAACAATCTCAATGAAATGGATGAATATTTATAAAAATACAAATTGACTCAATTTACAGAATAGGAAATACAGTACTTAAATGACACTATCTTAGAAAAAGAAACTGAATAAATCATAAATGAACTTCCGAAGAAAAAACCCAGGACCAGATAAATTTACAGTCAAGTTCTATCAAGCATTTATAAAATTAATTCCAATGCTGCATAAATTGTTTAAAAAATAGGAAATTAACTAGCAAAAATTATTTTATAGAACTAGAAAAAAGAATAACAAAATTCATCTGGAAGAACAGAAGGTCCAGAAGATCAAGGGAACTAATGAAAAAAAAAAGGAAATGAAGGTGTCGTACAAAATTCATTCTATGACACAAATATAGTCTGGATATGTAAGTCAAGGAGAGTCAACCCAGAGGAAGAAAATTTCTCTAATGAATAATGATGCAAAAATGTTAAATAAAATATTAGTAAGGAGACTACAGCTGTATACCATAAAAATCAGGCTTGATTTACACCAGGATTTTAGGGCTAGTTCAATATTAGGGAAACTATAATCATAATTGACCATGTTAATAACAAAACACAATTTACATGATTACAGCAACAGGTTATGAAAAATTTTTTTGACAAAATATAATATCTTATTAAGAACACAAACAATCATGGGAATAAATGGACTCTTCTTTAACAGAAACAGAATCTCTATCAAACCTCAAACCAGCATTATCTGTAATGGAAATAAGGTAGAGGCCTTGCTAATAAGATCAACAGTGAAGCCAAGATGTCTGTTAATACTATTTCTATTTGATATAGTGCTCTAAATGGTAGGTAGCTTTAGCAATAATACAAGAAAAAAGAAAATGAAGGAATAAGCACAGGTTAAGAGGAAACAAAATGATTATTTTCTGCAGATTATATGATATTTTACTTAAAGAATCATAGTTAAATAAAAAAACTAATTGAAACAATTAACAATTTCAGTAAAGTTGAAAGATATAAAATAAATCTACACAAATAATCAACATTTCTGTCTATTAGCAAAAAATTCCAAAAGGAAGAGAGAGAAAGGGAAATTCATTTAAACTAACTATAGGGGCAGCTAGGTGGCACAGTGGATAGAGCACCGGCCCTGAAGTCAGGAGGACCTGAGTTCAAATCCGGCCTCAAACAAAACACTTGACACTTACTAGCTGTGTGACCCTGGGCAAGTCACTTAACCCCAATTGCCTAAAAGCAATAAATAAATAAATAAATGAATGAATGAATGAAATGAATAAATAGACTAACTATAGATGGTATCATGTACTTGGGAGTCTATCTGCCAAGATACGCAAAGGGATTATATAAACACAATTAGAAAACACTCTTTATACAAACAGAGACAGATCCAAATAACTGGAGAAATGTTATTTCCTGATGGGTAGGCCAAGCCAATATAGTAAAAACGAAAATACTACCTAAATCAATTTATTTATTCACTGCCATACTAATTAAACTACTAAAAGATTACTTTATAGAGCTAGAAAAAAATAATTACAAAATTCATCTGGAGAAACAAAAAGTTAAGAATATCAAGGGTCCAACTGATAAATGGTCAAAGGACATGAACAGCCAGTTTTCAGATGAAAAAATTAAAGCTAGCAATAGCCATATGAAAAAATGCTCTAAGTCACTATTGATTAGAGAAATGCAAATTAAAACAACTCTGAGGTACGGCCTCACACCTATCAGATTGGCTAACATGACAAAACAGGAAAATGATAAATGTTGGAGAAGATGTGGGAAAACTGGAACACTAATGCATTATTGGTGGAGTTGTGAACAGATCCAATCATTCTAGAGATCAATTTGGAACTATACCCAAAGGGCTATAAAACTCTTTGATCTTATGAATACCCTTTGATCCAGCAATAGCGCTACTAAGTCTATCTCACAAAGAGATCATAAAAAAGGGCAAAGGACCCACATGTACACAAATATTGATAGCAGCTCTTTTTGTGGTGGCCAAGAATTAAAAATTGAGTGGATGCCCAAGTTGTGACGAGCAAGTTGTGGTATATGAATGAAAAGGCATACTATTGTTTTATAAGAAATGATGAGCAGGTGGGTTTCAGAAAAACCTCCAAAGACTTACATGAACTGATGCTAAGTGAAGTGAAGAATACCATAATTATATTAATAAGAACCATTGACCCCCTGAGGAGGCTTCATTTCTGAGAGATTGTCTCTCACACGGTCTAGTCTGTAAGGAACATGTTTAATATTTCTATCTTTTAACATTTTTTATTATTTCTTTTTTCCTAGAACATTACTAATTTTTGTAGACATAGCATGACAACTGAGAAATAGTTATATTATTTAGTAGTCCTATTCAGAAACTGACATGTCTTTTCAATTTAATTTTTCCAAAGATTGTTTAAGTTCTGTGTTTTCTTGTTTATCTTTCTGTTAAACTAACAGCACTCTGTAATATTAATTACAATTGCTGGAATCACTTGAAGCAAAGTAAAATTTGTTCTAGGCCTTCATCTTTGCTCTATGTTGCCTGTATGTTTCCACATATTTCTTGTGTGTGGCAAATTCCTTGGTTTTATTTTCTTATTCATTTTTGCTTTTCTCTTTTATTTTATTAAGGAGTTCAAGCCATTTGCATTTAGAGTTATAATTGTTAAGTTTGCAATTTGGGAACTGCCTGAGGAGGAAGCTCGGGCAGCTGAGGAGGAGGAGATGAAAAGACCATTTCCCCCCTTCTATTTACTTCCTTCTTATTGTTTTTCCTCCTTCTTAAGAGTTGGTATTTAGTCCCTATAATTTGCTTTGCAAATATAAGAGAAGAGGGAAGTGATTCACTCCCTAACCACATTTAATTGATGTGGTCATAGAAGTGAAGTTTTCAGGATGTTTAACTCTCTGTGGTTACTTCCTGTGGTTCAAACACCTCTCTGAGTCAAGAAGACTGAGCATTGGCTGAGCAAAGAAATTAGCCAAGCCCCAGTGCCTTTAACTAGCTAAGACTTCTCTCTCTAAACTGCCCCCTAGCCCCCATCACATTAGCCATGTAGCTTTGAAGAGGAGGACTGAAGACATAGAATCCAGTGGGGAGCAGAGACACACAGATGCAAAAAGACAGTTATCTGAGGGAGGAAGTGGCTGACAGCTTACAGAGAGAACAGAGTCAAAATAGTTAGGAGTTGATTCTGGAAACTTACCTGAGCGACCTGTGTTGCAGAAATGTTGCACCCAACAGGAAATGCATCAGGACTCTATAAAGAGAGAAAGGACTTCTCAGCGACACCGGCAAATATGAGTTGTCTTCACCATACATGCATTATATTCTAAGAGTTTGCGTCACTACCGATGTTCTCTAAGCTGGACTCCGCTCTTCTCACAGATGCTGTTTCTCTTTGTGGGAGAAATTCTCTCACACCCCACAAGGCTTAGGAGTTGGGGCAAAGTGTGGCGTTTTGTAATTAGAGGTAGTGAGTGGCGTGGTGAGTAGAATTCTAGTCTTGGAATTGAGAATACTTGAATTCAGACACTCGGTAGCTATGTGAGCCTCAGCTAGTCGCTTAACCTCCTCAGTTTCCTCATCTATAAAACGGAGACAGTAGCACCGACCTCACGGGTTTGGTGTGAGGATCAAAGAAGAAAACATGTAAAGCGCTTTGCAAACCTTAAATGGTATAATGGCTATGATGATGAAGAATTACTGTCATCTGAGTAAATATTTATGCTGAATTCTAAGGAGTCTAATGGTTTACTGTTAATGGAAAGCACACTGGTGGGGGCTTGTAAGTTATAGTCAGGAGTGCAGCCCAGTAGGGTTGTCTCCTAAAACACCTTCCAGGGATAAACCTGGATACAAGTTGAGGTGCTATGTAAACTTCTCAAGGGAAGGCAGTCTTATTTTTTTGTGAAAGATCTGTAAGATCTAAGTCGGTTGGAGGGCTCTATGCATGTACACCAGTCTCTTTAGACAACTCCTTTTCCTCTATATCAGAATTGCTACACTTTGTATATTCAGAATTTAATTTTTGAGAGTTTCCCATCCCTCCTGGGATCACTTCCTTTAAAGAATTAGTTCATGGCATCCTACCTGTGATTTCTCTGGATTGTTTGAAATTTTCTCTCCCTAAATCTGCAACATACAGCTAGTTTATGCCTGACTTTCCTGTATTGCTACAGTGTCTTTGCTAAGCTCTTTTTTTTTATCCATCAATATTTATTAGCACCAACTTATCTATCACCGGTATCATATATTGCCTCTTATGAGCTGCTTCTGAAACTACTTATCTATTTTTCCTTTCTGTTTGTGATATAGTCCATGATGATATCACTTGTATTTCTGCCTCCGCTCCAGTGGTCTCCAACCACCACGTTTCTCCCTTCTGGTTCCTGGTCTTCCTCTCATGAGCACATCTACTTACTGTACAATGCTACTCTACCATACACTCCTTTCCCTTTCAATTGATCCTATTCCTTTTGAGTAAGATATATTCATCAAGAGCCTTTCTCTAGCCCTGTGTCTCATTTCTGCAAGTCTCTGTGATGACCATCAAATCCAGCTGGTTTCTTTGCACTGGGATCTTTGAGTTCACCTTGCTTGTTGTCTCCGTATGGCACATGCATACACACTGACACCCAATGCTTCCCTGCCACCTCCTCTCCTTCTTTTCTTTCTTTCTTTTTTTTTTTAATTAGGCTGTGGGATTAAGTGACTTGCCCAAGGTCACACAGCTAGTAAGTGTCAAGTGTCTGAGACCACATTTGAACTCAGGTCCTCCTGACTCCAACGCTGGTGCTCTATCCACTGCACCACCTAGCTGCCCCATCTCCTTCTTTTCTAAACCCTTCGCAATTTAGCTTCTGAGGTCTTCACTCAACTGAAACTTCTCTCTTCCAAGTTGCCTATGATGTCTTAATTGCTAGATCTAATGGCACTTTCTCAATGCTCATCCTTGGCCTCTCAGTATCAATCACCCTCTTGTCTTCTTTTGTGATGCTGCTATTTTTTGTATTTTTTTCTTTACCTTTATTCTGTGTATACTTATATGTGTCTTTGTTTTTCCTGTTAGAATGTAAACTTCTGGTGAGTGGAGACTGTTTTATTCATTGTTTTTGTATCCCTAGTACCTGGAACATTTCATGTTGTTGTATAGCCGTGTCTGACTCTTTGTGACCCCATCTGGGGCTTTCTTGGCAGAGATACTTGAGTGGTTTGTCTTTTTCTTCTGCAGCTCATTTTACAGATGAGGAAACTGAGGCAAACAGGGTTAAGTGACTTGTCCAGGGCCGCACAGCTAGGAAGTGTCTGAGGCCAGATTTGAACTCAGGAAGCTGGGTCTTCCTGATTCCAGGCCCAGCACTCTATCCACTGGGCCACCTAGCTGCCCAACCTGGCACGTTGTGGTTCATATGTCATTCTCGAAGAGGACCAATGACATCACGAGGGTGATGACTTTGTGACTTGTGCGTGAATTGGATTTAAGTGAAACAGAGCCGCGCAAAGTCATCAGCCTCACTCTGTCCTCCAGAGTCATCAGTGTCCAGTGGTGAGACAGAAGTCAGAACGACTGGTGATGTAGACACTTAAGAAATACCTGCTTATTAATGGGAGAAGGCACCCCTTCCTGATGCCCTTTAGCAGGGGTGCAAAAGAAATGGCAGAGAGATCCCCTCTCAGGAACTAGATGGTTCTTTTGGCTGCCAGGGGTCACTTTGTACAACTACTTCCTGCCTCAACTGTGTCTCCCTAGAACAGGGGTTTTTCACTTTTGTGTGTGTCATAGGCCCTTTAGGGAGTGTGGCAAAACCTATGATCCCCTTCTCAGAAATAATGTTTTTAAATGCATTAAAAAAAATACATGTTTTATTGCAAAGAAGAACGTAAAATATTATAAAGGAAACCAGTTATATTGAAATATAGTGATCAGAATAATGTTAAAACATTTCTTGGACTCCAGATTGAGAAGCCCACCCTAAAGATTATGTCCTACCTTTTATTTGTTTATTTTTTTGTGAGGCAGTTGGGGTTAAAGTGACTTGCCCAGGGTCACACAGCTAATAAGTATTATGGGTCTGAGGTGGGATTTGAACTCAGGTCCTCCTGACTCCAAGGCCATTGCTCTATCCACTGCGCCACCTAGCTGCCCCTGTCCTACCTTTTAAAGGCTACCAGGGGCTCGCCCTGTCCTTGGCCGGCCAAATGCTGGCTGGTGTCTTGTTTAGTCATAGAGAGTGGTCACTCTTTATACAAGAGTACCAGTGTAGGAAAAGAGTATGGCAGAAACTAGGCATAGACCAAATCTCACACCATATACCAAAATAAAGTCAAAATGGGTTCAGGACTTAGATATAAAGGCTGATACCATAAGTAAACTGGGAGAACAAGGAATAGTTTACCTATCAGATCTATGGAGAACAGAAGAATTCATGACCAAACAGGAGATAGAGAACATTATGAAAAGCAAAATGGATAATTTTGATTACATTAAATTGAAAAGTTTTTGCACAAACAAAGCCAATGCAACTAAGATTAGAAGGAAGGTAGAAAATTGGGAAAGAATTTTTACAACCAGTCTCTCTGATAAAGGCCTCATTTCTAAAATATATAGAGAATTAAGACAAATTTATAAGAATACAAGCCATTCCCCAATTGATAAATGGTCAAAGGATATGAACAGACAGTTCTCAGATGAAGAAATTAAAGCCATCTATAGTCATATGAAAAAATGCTCTAAATCGTTATTGATTAGAGAAATGCAAATCAAAACAACTCTGAGGTACCACATCACACCTATCAGATTGGCCAACATGACAAAACAGGAAAATGATAAATGTTGGAGAAGATGTGGGAAAATTGGAACACTAATACATTGTTGGTGGAGTTGTGAAATGATCCAACCATTTTGGAGAACAATTTGGAACTATGCCCAAAGGGCTACAAAAATGTGCATACCCTTTGATCCAGCAATAGCACTTCTAGGGCTATATCCCAAAGAGATCAGACAAATGGGAAAAGGACCCACATGTACAAAAATATTCATAGAAGCTTTTTTTTGTGGTGGCAAAGAATTGGAAATTGATGGGATGCCCATCAATTGGAGAATGGCTGAGCAAGTTGTGGTATATGAATGTAATGGAATACTATTGTGCTATAAGAAATGATGAACAGGCTGACTTCAGAAAAACCTGGGAAGACTTATATGGTCTGAAGCTGAGTGAAGTGAGCAGAACTAAGAGGACCTTGTACACAATAACAGCCACATTATGCAATGACTAATATTGTTAAACTGAACCCTTCTCAGCATTACAAGGATCTAAGACATCTCCAGAGGCCTCGGGATGGAAAATGCTGTCCACATCCAAAGAAAGAACTATGGAAGTTGAATCACTATCACTTATTTTTACCTTCTGATGAGTTTTGTTTCATCTTTCTGATGGTTCCTCCTATTGGTTTTAATTTTTACTTACAACTTCACTAATGTGAAAATATGTTTAATAGGAATGTAAATGTAAAGCCTATATCAGATTGTGCACTGTCTTGGGGAGGGTGGGGAGGAGGAAGGGGGAGAAAAAATTTCAACTCAAAAGAATATGGAAGTGATTGTTGATAAATCAAAATAAATTAATAAAAAAAATTAAGAAGGAAAAAAAATAAATTGGATAAGAGTTTGGTCTAGTTGTAAAAAAAAAAAAAGAATACCAGTGTAGACAAGTCTTTGCATATTGTTTTATGCATTTACATTCGATGGTCTTTGCTACTTTCCCCTCCTGTGCTTTCCTCAACCAGGCCTGAGGGACTGATGTCTTAAACTGATCATAGAAGTCCTGGTTGGTTGCAGCACTCAATCCCCCTGCCCTCAAATACACAGAAATGTTTACCAAAACCCAGCCTACTATATCTAACAGAAGCTCATTGTTTGACAAACAACCTTCTTCCCTGTTTGTGTTTGCATCATGAGCTATTCATTTCAATGGGGCCTTCCCCTGTGAGATCACCTTCTATGTGTTCCGTATCTGTCCTCTGTATACCCAGTTTTTTCATGTTGTCCCATTCCATTGGGTTTTCATGACCCTACTCTCTCTTGGCTCTCCTCCTACTTTTCTGATAGCTCCTTCTCAGTCTCCTTTGCTGGTTCCTCATCCATTTCATGCCTCCCTTCCTCATTTTCCAGTCTTCTTGGATATTACTCTTCTGCTTTCACTCTGAAAACCAGCCATCCTGGTACTGTGCTATCTGTTCTTCCTCCTCACAGCTCCCTCTTAGAATCTCTACATAAGGCCTTTTTGAACCCTTTCCTTTCCCCAAGATAATGGCGCCTTCTTCAGCAAATCATCCTGTGATAATTTTATAGAGATATCTGTGTAATGGGGGACTGGCCAGTGAGAGCCCAGTCCTCCCCATGAGCACGTGCAGGGTGCTCAGCCTGATACAAACCTTCCTTCTCCTTTGTTGAAGAAGCAGCCTTTGGCTTGCTGCTGAACCAGACCTGAGTGTTATTTAAAAGAATGGCCAAGCTGAGCACTCCTTCCAGCCTGGTGGTGGGTGAGGCAAGGATTGCTGTAGGCCTCTTGGTGGGGTAGAGACCTTTCACTCTCCTCACACATGCCTCAACCATGCAGCCTGTGAACGCCCATCCGAGTTGACTGGGTTGTCTTTCCTTCCGTATAGGGCCCACGATGTTGCAAAAGATCCAGAAAACGGAATTGATACCAGCGTTTGCCAACATCAGCACAAGATGAACATTGACATACTGTGTCCAGTTGCAGCAAAGGTTCAACTCTATCCTAACGTAGGCCGCATTTGGAAGTGAACTTGGTGGGGTGAATTCTTTGTAGTAGATTGATTTAAGGTTGAACCCACTTTCCCCAGGGACTGAGGTGATATAGCTGAGAGTGTGCTCCCCAAGAACTGGGGGAAGATACATTTGAATTTCTTTCTATATTTTCTCAGTAAATATCTCTTTTTTAAAGATTAATTAATATTAATTGATTAAGTGATACTGGGGTGATTAAAAAATACTGGGTCAATCAATAACATAAGAGAGGTATTATTGATTGATACTGGGGAAAAGATATCAGTGGGGGGGCCTGAGCTGATAGCATTAAAATTAATAGCAGCAATAACAGCTAACATGTATTTGTTATTGTGTTCAGTCATTCAGCCATGCCCAACTTCTCATGACCTCATTACTGGAATGTTCTTCTTCCTCACAGCTCCCTCTTAGAATCTCTACATGTGAGACAGAATTACAACCATTAACTTGTGAGATGTTAGGCAAATATCCTTTCTCTGGGCCCTTAGTTTCCCCATCTGTAGAATGGGCCAGTTGGACTCAATGCCTTCAAGATTCCTTCTTGTGCCTTTGAACTTGTTCCCTCCCCCGATACCTGGCATGCTCTTTCTCCTATTCTCAGCCTCAGTTTTCCCGGCTTCCTTTAAGACTCAAATCAGTCAATAAACATTTAATTAAGCACTGCTGGGGATACAAATACAAATGAACATCCCCGCCCTCCAGGAGCTTACAGTCTAATGGGTTATGAATACACATAAAAGGAATGTGGACAGGGAAGGGCAGAGAAGGTACCAGGTATGGGGATTCTCTGTAATAGAGGTCTCTTTAATGTCTCTCTCTGCGGGTGAATTTCCAGGTACAGCCTGCCCCCTTGTGGCATCCCTCTGACATTACCATCCATGTACTCTATCCTCTATGTACCTAGTTATTCACATCTCCCCTAGTAGATGGGGAGCTCCTTGAGGGCAGGGCTCCCACTGTGTCTGGCACACAGTAAGGACTTAATCAATGCTTGTTGACTGACTGACTGACAGCCGTTTGGTCCTGCATCCCAGAAGAGGCCAAGTTGGGGAAAGATGTCATTGTCCTGCTCTACTCTCTGTTTGTACCTGGGACCTATTCAATTTTCCATCAATTGCATAAGGCTGGAGGTAGAAGGACAAAGGCTATCAACTCAGGATGGTCTTCCTACTCCCAATCATCACCTAGCCACTGGTGAATGGGCTGGGGTCCTCCCCCTCCCTAAATCTCTCCCTTTGCCCCACTGCCACCCTCACCCCTCTTCCCAAATAGCAGTCCAGGTATATTGGCACCAGAAGGCCACCGGTCCTCCTAAATGCAGGCCTGGGGCTAGATGTCACCTGGCTTTAGCACTTGGTGACCTGCTCGTAGAGAAACTAGGCAGCAGAGGAGGGAGAAGAAATGAGGGTGGCCAGCAGGTGCCAGGGAATTGTCACCTGCAGGCCCTGGGCCTAACCTCTGGTGGGGTCCTCCCTTGGTGCAAAGCCCAGTTGGGTGGGGCCTGATTGTATCACCTGTTGGCAAGGCATATATGAGATGCTCAGAACCTTTCAGTGCTCCATCAGCCAAAGGCCCAGGACAGACGTCTCGCTGTCCACCCCATCATTTTCCCCACCACAGTTCCAGAACTTGGCCCCAGATGGTATGAATCATCAGAGCTTAGAGGTCACTGGGTCCAACGCCTCCCTTACCTGACTTGGGGCAGCTTGACCAACGTGGCCCAGGGAGCCAGGGGTAGTTAGCAGTAGAAGAGTTGAATATCCCAGGCAGCCCAGCCTAGCCAAGCCGAGCCCAGCGCTCTCTCCTCTGACTGGCTGTGGGATGTTCCACCGGGAAGGCATCTCTGAGACCCTCCAGAAATCAGGCCGGTTCCTGCTGTCCTTCTTTTTGCCCCTGCTGGTCATTGTGGTTGGCACTTGTCTCCTTCAGCAATGGGCGGCCAAAGCCCAGGCCCGGGCCAAGATCAGAGAGGCCCACAAGAGGAGACAGGTGGCCTGAAGAAGATGGAGGCTGCAATGGAATGGCTAAAGCAACAGGTAACCCCACCTTGGCGTCCCCACCCAGATTTGCCCACACTGCTCCCAGGCACTGACGTAGGTAAAGGCAGCTCAGCCAGAAACTTTGAGCTGGCAAAGACCTTGTAGACTACTTAGGCCAAACCTCTTGTTTGACAAAGGAGGAAACTGAGGCCCACAGACAGGAAGGAGCTTGACCAAGGACATAAGGAAAATGCCCAGCTCCCATTTCTCTAGTATGTTAATCACTGACAAAACATTTTCCTCATGATGGCTTCCTGAAGGTGATTGTACAAATACTGTGCCTCCCTTTTTGCTGAGGGGGAAACTGAGGCTGAGGAGGGAAAGGAGTGGTTTGAGGTCTTCTGACTTCAAGCCGAAGACTCTTTTTTATCACACCTTCTCCCCTGTAGAGTAAATACAGGCACAGTTTCTGTAAGAACTTAAGAGGTGATAATTAACATCCATTATACTCATTAAATCTTTTTTTGAAAATCTTATTTAGCATTTTATTTTTCCCCAATTACATGTAAAGCTAATTTTAACTTTTTTTTTCAAATTTTTAGTTTCAAATTCTCTTCCTCTCTGCCCTCTCTACACACTAAGAAGGCAAGCAATTTGATTGGGTTTTTTTGTTTGTTTGTTTTTTAGGCAATTGGAGTTAAGTGACTTGCCCAGGGTCACACAGCTAGTAAGTGTCAAGTGTTTGGTCTGAGGCTGGATTTGAACTCAGGTACTCCTGGCTTCAGGGCTGGTGCTCTATCCACTGCACCACCTAGCTGCCCCTGAGGAAAAGCAGTTTGACATAGGTTATACATGTATAGTCATGCAAAAAAAAAAAAACAAGAAAAATAAACAAAGTGAAGGATAAGTATCTTTGATCTGTGTTCAGGCTCTACCAGTTCTTTCTCCGGAGACGGGCAGCATCTTTCACCATAAATACTTCAGAATTGTGTTGGATCATTGTATTGCTGAGAATAGCTAAGTTATTCTTAGTAGATTGTCATACAATGTTGCTGTTACTGAGTACAGTGTTCTCCTGGTTCTGCTCATCTCATTTTGCATCAGTTCAGGTAAGTCTTTCCAGGTTTTTCTGAAGTCCACCCACTCATCATTTCTTAATGTATTCCATTACATTCATATACCACAACTTGCTCAGCCATTCCCCAATTGATGGGCATTCCCTCAATTTCCAATTTTTTTGCCACCACAAAAAGAGCTGCTACAAATCACCCTCACTGGATCTTGCCTACAATGCTGCTGTGACCAGGGAAGGGCCTGAGTCATTAGCCTCATTTTGCCCAGCAGGGAGCCGGAGAGGAGGAAGATCTTACTGAAGGTCCCACAGTGGGTCAGTGGGGGTGCTGGCTGCTAGCCCAGGGCTCCCCTACCCTAGGAGAGAAGCTTCTGCTGAGGTCGGACCCTTGAAATCTAGTCAAAGTGTCTTCTCTCTGTCCCCAGGGATGAGTCAGAGGCAGTAGGCCCAGCCTGCTTTTTGGTGGGTTGAGGGGTTTTGGTCCATGATCCAAGGGAAAATTGGGGCACAGGGTTCTGGCTATTCCCAGGGACCTTTCGAAAGATGCAGGAGTGGGGCAGCTGGTGGCACAGTGGATACAGCACTGGCCCTGGATTCAAGAGGACCTGAGTTCAAATGTAGCCTCAGACACATAACATAATAGCTGTGTGACCCTGGGCAAGTCACTTAACCCAACTACCTAAATTAAAAAAAGAAAGAAAGAAAGAAAGATGCAGGGGCAGGCAAAGATTGACTGGGGTCAGCTCCATGGAAAGGTCAAAGGTTTTTGCATTATGTCACTCCCCCTCCCCACCTTGAGCTTTCACTAAGCTCCCCTTTTTCCTGTACTTATGCACCCTGTGAGTGTGGGGGGGGCAGGAGATGGGGGTGGGGAGGAGCAGACCCAGCCCTGCCCTCAAGGGGCTCCAAAAGTTGGGGGACTTCTGGAGTTCCTATAATAGTAGGAAGGAAGGAAGAAGAAAACATTTGTTGGTCACCTACTATGTGCCATGTACCGTACTGAGCACTTTACAAACAAAATCTCATTTGATCCTCACAATAACCCTGGGAGGTAAGTGTTACTGTGATCATTCTCATTTACAAGTGAAGAAACTAAGGCAGGCAGAGGTTAAATGACTTGACTGGGGTCACACAGGGAGTGTCAGTTCAGATTTGAACCCAAGCCCAGAGCTTTAGCCAACATGCCACCAGTATTATGGAAAGAGGAAAGTGCTTGGGACCCCTGGTGGGATTCCAACAAAGACTCAGAGGGAGAGATGTATCCAACATAAGGGATGGGGATGATAAAAAGTCAGCCTGGCTGGGGCAGAGGGTGCGTAAGGGGAGCAGTCAGTGAACAGCGGGAGATGAGGCTGAAGGCATTAAAAAGGCTTGTCTTTGTCCTGAGTCAGTGGGAGCCAATGCAAATCTCAGAGCAGAGGAGTGCCGTTTTCAGAGCCCTGCCTTTGATTCCTCACTCATCAATCAATAGAATGTTCCCCCCCCAGCTCTTCTTGGGGGGTCCTCAGTTTGAAAATCAGAGAGGACAGGGGCAGCTAGGTGGTGCAGTGGCTAGAGCACCAGCCCTGGAGTCAGGAGGACCTGAGTTCAAATCAGGCCTCAGACACTTGACACGTACTAGCTGTGTGACCCTGGGCAAGTCACTTAACCTCAATTGCCTAGCCCCCCCCAAAAAAAAATCAGAGAGGACAGGAGGCTTGTAATCTTAGGCTCCACTGATGTTTGCCCTCCCTTTCCCTCATCCCAAAGGAAGGAGAAAACCTGTAGGAAATACTTGGGATGTGTATGGGGAGAGGGAACACCAAGAGGAGTTCACATAGCATTTAGAGCCAGAAGGAGCTTTGGGGGGCATCAGGTTCAATCCCCTGATAATAACAGATGAGGATACTGAGGCCCAAAGAGGGGCTGATTTGTCATGGCCATACCAAAGGCAAGTTTTGAACCCAGGTCTTCTGACTCCAAACTCAGGTCCCTTTTCTTTTTCTTTTTGGTGAGGCAGTCAGGGTTAAATGACTTGCCCAGGGTCACACAGCTAGTAAGTGTCAAGTATCTGAGCCCAGGTCTCTTTCTACTGTTTCATTTTCTCCTGTGAGCCATCCTTTACTCAAGGTAGATGTGAACTATAATAAGCTATAATATACTATAGTAATATATAATAATATAGAATATAATAACTATGATTAGCTGGGCTGGGTTATTGGGGTCACATTTGCAGACTCCCAGAATCCCACAGCTAGAAGGAACCTAAAAAGCCTCTGGTTTGAACCACACCTGAGTGAGAATCCCCTTCTAAGGTCCCCCCCACCCCACACAAGGACCCATCTGGCTTTGGCTTCTGCTTGGAGAGCTCTAAGGACGAGGGGCTCACCACTCCTTTGGACAGCCAAGTCTGATTCTGGATGTGTCATTGGTGGGAAGTTTCTTCTGATGTCCAGTCTGAATTGGCTTCCTTCCCCCCACCCCTACACTCCTGGTTCTGCCCCATAGGACCAGCCAAAGCCCGTCTAAAAGCTCATCCTTGGGACAGAGCTTCAAACATTTGGGCCCCGTATTCGCTGCTCCCTCTCAGGCCAGCCTTCTCCTTCTTCTGTTCTGCAGCCATGGTATTTCTGAGTCTTCATCCACTGCAGCCTCACTCAGATCCTTCCTGCTGCGGTGAAGGCCCGCTGTATGAAAGAGGAAGGACAGGGTCCCTGGGTCCAGTAGCCCCACGGCCTGTGGCCATTGTTTATAACCAACTCCACGTCCCTGGGATGGGGGTCCCAGAGGGCCCTGGCCCAGACAGAACAGTGATGGGTCCGGTGTCTAAGCCAGGCGCAGGGAGCCCCAGGCCGAGAAGGTCGGGCTATTTCCAGCCTCCTGCTGCTGTCCCAGCCAGTAGCGTCACCGGGATGCCAGTGATGGGAAGATTGATTGCAGCCAGGCCCTCCTGTCAGTCTCTGACAGCCTGAGAGAAGAATGTGTATTAATATTAATTGGGGCTAATTAGTTGGATAAATCAATCCGCCCAGAGAGACTGGGCTGTTCCCACCAGGACTGGAGCGGGCCAGACAGGTCTAATGAGGTTGTTGTAGGGAGTATGTTTCTGCGTGCACGCACATGCGTGTGTATGTGTGTGTGTGTGTGTGTTTGATGGTGAACAGCTGCATCTGTGAGTGTGTGTGTGATTGTGAGTGTACATAGGAGAGGGTCAGCCTTGCATAGGGGATGGAGCTACTCTGGGGCT
Organism: Phascolarctos cinereus; assembly: GCF_003287225.1. Taxonomy (NCBI): domain Eukaryota; kingdom Metazoa; phylum Chordata; class Mammalia; order Diprotodontia; family Phascolarctidae; genus Phascolarctos; species Phascolarctos cinereus. Next base: position 448,046,645 of record NW_027555958.1, read on the forward strand.
GGGGTTGGGGGGGAGCTGGGCTTGCATTCTGCCTCTGACCCCTAATGGCTATGACCCTGGCCTCTGACCCTCGGTTGTCTCATGTGGAAATACAGGATGATAACAGCCCCAAGCTGCTGAGATTGGGAGGCTCCAGTGAGGTGTAAAGGCACCATTCAGGGGCACAGCAGGGCTGGGATTGGTGGACGGGTGTGACTGGGATGGAGGCTGGGGGGCCACAGGTTTAACTCTCTTTCCCACTCTGAGCCTCAGGTTTCTCATCTGTAAAGTGAGGTGAATAATCCTCACATGGCCCACTCACAGGCCTGTTGGGAGGAAAGCACTTTATTGAGTTCAGAGTCCCTGGTTCTGTCTCCCCTCCACCCCCCAATCCTGCTCCCGCAGAGCCCCTACAATCAGACCCCAAGCCAAAAGTTGAACAGTGTCCCTTGGGGCTTACCCACTGGTCTTTTTGCTGGATCCTCCCTCCACCCCCACCCCTGGGGCCTAGTCCTGTGCCAGAAGGAGATAGGAGGAGGGGAGGAGTGAGGCCTAGGTCTGGTCTGGAGGAGGCTTCTAGTCTGATTAGAGAGGCAGGACTTATCTCTAAGGGCCAGTGAGAGAGCAAGGGTTATTGGATAGAGGGAACTCAAGAGGTAAGAAAGGCCCTAACTCAGAGCTGCAAGCATTGGTGGAGACTGGTCCCAGGATCAGCCATGCAGAGGAGGTAGTATCCATGTAGAAGGAACAGAAGAAAGTTGCAGAGTCTGGGTTCAAATCCTACCACTGAAAACTACCTGCATGACCTTAGGTAAATCACTTATCTTTTCTGGCCCTCAGTTTCCACTTCTGTATGGTGAAGTGGGAGGACTGAATAATTTCTGGTATCTATTCCAACTTTATGTTTTGTGACCCTGGGAAGGGAGATGGAGATGAATGAAAATGAGGAGAAAAGGGGCTCCCTCTGCTAGTGTGCCCTGGGTCAACCTAGCTCTTCCTAGGAACCAGAGGTTTCTCATTAACAAATCAACTCCTTCCTTACCCGCTCCCACAGAATCATAGAATATCAAAGTTAAAGAGACTTTAGAGACCATATCACCAACTTCCTTCTTTTTTAGAGGTGGAAACAAGCTCAGAGAGGGGAAGGGACTTGTCCATAGTCACCCAGCTGTTCAGTGGCAAAGCCAAGACTAGAACCCAGATCTTTGGACTTCCATCCAAGGTCTCTTTCCCCCTACCCCACTATGTCTCCTCCTGCCATTTCTGTCTAATGCCAACAATTCTGCTATTTGATGTACAGAGGGATTCTATCTAGCTAAAGATGCACTAAGCTTTGCTCAGTCTTAGATCTTAGCAGATGATACCTGTGACTTGGTTATGAGGGCAAGTGCTTTTTTTTCCCTTCCTGTCATTAGTTTTGTTTGAGACATTGCTTAACAAGATAATACCCAGGGCAGGCCAGGAAGAAAGAAAGAAAGAAAGAAAGAAAGAAAGAAAGAAAGAAAGAAAGAAAGAAAGAAAGAAAGAAAGAAAGAAAGAAAGAAAGAAAGAAAGAAAGAAAGAAAGAAAGAAAGAAAGAAAGAAAAAAAGAAAGAAAGAAAACCAACATGTCCATATAATACTTTCCTCCCAGGCAGCTGAAATTCACTATTGGTAATACCCTCATTGTGGGCAGCTGAGGGAGCACAGCGGCTAGAGTGCCGGGCCTGGAATCAGAAAGACTTATCTTTCTTAGTTCACTTCTGACCTCACAAACTTGCTAGCTGAATGCAAAAGATAGTCCTTCCCCTCTGGGAGCTCAGAATCTAATGGGGGAAGGGGGAAAAACAAGCAAAGACACAAGGTATATAAAAGATAAGTAGGAAATAATGACAAGAGGGAAGGCATGATATAGCAAGGGATATGAGGTGGGAGAAGACTAAAAGAGGAGTGGGAGTAGGTTGTGAAGGGCTTTGCACTCCAGAGGATTTTATATTTAATCCTATGGGAGTCACTGGCATTTACTGAGTAGGGGTGGGGTGGGGAGATGATCAAACCCTCGCTCACTTTAGTGGCTGGAATGGAGAGAGACTCGAGGCAGGCAGATCCACCAGTGGCTATTGCAATAGTCCAGGTGCGAGGTGATGAGAGCACCAGGATAGGGCAGTGTCAGAGGAGAGCAGGGAGCATACTGGAGAGGTGCTGCAGAGGTGAAATGGACAGCCCTTGGCAACAACTTGGATGTGGGAACTGAGAGATAATGAGGAGTCCAGGATGACTCCTAGGTTGTGAGCCCAGGGAGGAAGGTATTGTCCTTGATAGTAATAGGGCACTTGGAGAGGGGAGGGTTTAGGAGGAAAGATAATGAGTTCCGTTGAGTTTAGGATGTCTAGTGGACATCCAGTTTGAGGGACCTGATTAAAAGGAAATTGGAGATGTGAGACTAAGGTCAGCAGAGAGATTGGGACAGGACATATAGATTTGAGAACTGTCAGCATAGAGGTGGTGATTAAATCCATGGGAGCTGATGAGATCACCAAGTGAAAATGAGCTCAATTTTGAACATGTTGAGTTTAAGACGTCCTCCGGACATCCAATATATAAAGAGAGAAGAGAAGAGGGCACAGGACGGGACTCCGTGGTACAATTGTGGTTAGAGGGCGTGATCTGGATGAGGATCCAGAAAAGGAGGAGTGGTTATAGAGGCAGGAGGAAAACTAGGAGACAGCCGTGACCCAAAAACCGAGAGAGAAGAGAGTATTGGGGAGGAGGGTGTGAACAACAGTGCCAGAGACTGCAGTGTCAAGGAGAATGAGGATTGAGAAAAGGTCATTGGATTTGGTAACTAAGAAATCATCCAAGAGAGCAGTTTTGATGGAATGATAGGGTCAGAAGCTAAAGAAGAGAATGAAAGATGAGAGAAAGTGGAGACCAATTGCAGATGGGCTTTTTAAGGAGTTTAGCCACAAAGACAGAGATGCAGGATGATAGTTAATGGGAATGGAAGGATCAGGTGAGGGTTGGGTTTTTTGGGTTTTTTTTTTCAGGATGGGGGAGAAATGGGAATGTTTGCAGGCAGTAGAGAAGGATCCAGTAAACAGGGAGAGACTGAAGGTAAGTGAAAGAGTGAGGATGATAGAGGGGATGGTCTACTGGAGGAGCTGGGGTGGGCTGGGATCATTTGTGCAGGTACAGGGGTCACCCTTGGTAAGAAGTTAGGCCATCTCTTCATGTGAGACAGAGGTGAAGGAGGAAAGTGGCAGAAGGCATGATAGGAAATGAGGAGGAGGGGAGAAGAGGAAGATATGGCAAATGGCCTCATTTATTTTTATTTTTTTATAAAGTATGAAACAGAGTTCCCAGCTAAAAGGATTGGGGTGGGGGGGAAGCCATGGGAGGTTTAAGAAGGGATGAAAAGGTTTGGAAGAGCTGCTGTGGAGAGCGAGTTAATAAGGGAGGCATAGAAGCAGTGAGGACCTAGTCGAGGTTGTATAACATAAATTTGTAGTGAACCCAGTCAGAATAGTTGACCTTTGTGTATTTGGGAAGTAGAAAAGTCTCCCTCTGGAGTTATACATTTGTCCAATTAGGTTTTATCAGTCATTAACGTGTTTAAACCTTATAATCATTCCCATCTTCTCTTCCTCTCATTCACAAGTAATTTACTTATTCGCTCATTTATTAATTTGTAGGATCATATATTTAGAGCTGGAAGGATCTTAGAGATCACCAAATCCAACCTTCTAATTTTATAGATTAGAAAATTGAGGCCCAGAGGAGTAGAGGAATAGAGTATTGGATTTGGAGTCAAGAAACATGGGTTCAGAACCTGTCTCTGATACATACTAGCTACATGTCCATACAAGCAACTTTTCCTCTATGAGCATCAGTCTCCTCATATATAAAACTGAGAAAATAATACCTATAGAAAGTATATAACTCTTAGGTCACCCATTGTGAGTTTCAATACTTCACAGACTTTTAAAGCACCACATACATGTCTATCATTATTATTATCATTACTTAAGGGGTAGTAAGTAGCAGAACTCAGTTTGAACCCAGTACCTGTTACTCCAAATTTGGTGATCTTTCCATTTATTTCCTCATTTATTGATTTGCTCTCATCCCTTCCTTCCTTTTATTCCTCCATCTCTGTGCCTGCACGCAGCTATCCCCCACACCTGGAATGTTCTTTCTCCTCATCTCCACCCTTTGGAATTTCTACTTCTCCTTAATGCTTATTTCAAGTGCTACACCTACACGAATCCTTCCCCAATTCCCTGAGTTGTTGCTGTTTCCTTTCCACCTCCCCCACTGAGATAACTTGTGTATCTTTTTTTTTTTTTTTTGGCGAGGCAATTGGGGTTAAGTGACTTGCCCAGGCTCACATAGCTAGTAAGTGTCAAGTGTCTGAGGCTGGATCTGAACTCAGGTCCTCCTGACTCCAAGGCTATCCATTGCGCCACCTCCTCACAAAAGGTGTTGGCCATTGTAGCAGAGGACATCCAGCACAGATTGTAAGTATAGATTGTGAGCTCCTGGAGCTGCTCGTGTTTGGAGACAGTGGTGTGTTGAATCCATCAAGCCCCAGAACATGGGAGAACCTCCTGAAAGATATTTGTTACCACCCAAGAGTTTGGTTTAACCATTCACATTGGAAAAAAGCCGAGGATCTCCAGGGTTACCTAGGGTGTCCTCTCTTGGCTAGGTGCTGAGGCAACAATGAACTTGTTTCCTTTAATACTGCAATTTGCGAAGCAGATAACTTTTTGCTTAAGGCTTTGAGCCTTAGAAGGAAGTTAAGAGCTATGTAGTGAGCTGATACAAAGTGAAATGTACTGTGTACAAAGTAACAGCAATATTGTAAGATGATCACTGTGAAAGACTTAGCTTTTCTCAGCAATACAATGATCCAAGACAACTCTGAAGGACTTATGATGAAAAATGCTGTCCATCCCCAGACAAAGAACTGATGATGTCTGAATACAGACTGAAGCCTGCTTTTTTTACTTTAGTTATTTTTCTTGAGAGTTTTTTTTTTGGTCTATGTTTTCTTTCACAACACGACTGTTATGGAAATGTTTCATACATATATAACTTATATTGAATTGCTTGCCTTCTCAGTGAGGAAGCAAGAAAATGTGGAACTCTAAGTTTTAAAAACAAATGTTAAAAATTGTTTTTACATGTAACTGGGGAAAAATAAAATACTAAATGAAATTTTTAAATGGGAAAAAAGAGCTACGTAGGCAAGCCTTTGAGGGGTTTCTTCTCTTACAAGCTATAGATAATGCTAGAGAGCAAGGCAGCATTTCTGTCAGATGGTTCTTTACCCACAGTAGAGGATCCTCTTTTCTTCCAGTTAACACTTTCAAACAACAGAGATTTCCTCCAGTCAGATCATCTCCCCACATCAATAGCAGAACCTCTAGTTAACTGACTTCAATTTCTAGCAGCTACTGTGTTCTGTTTTCTTTCTTCTGATTTCTGAACTAAACAGCTTCTGTCATGGACTTCCCAGATCTCTTTCCTGCCCTCAGCTTTCTTGGTTACTGACCCCTAGTCTTCTGCTGTTGATTCTTACGTGGCTGCTAATGCCTCAAGTCAGGGCCTCCTAATGCGTACTGACTCATCTCTAACTTAGGTTAAGAAATTCCAAATCTATATTTTTGTCATTTAGGGTACAAATTTTTTATTCTACAATATTCTACTATTCTACAATAGTTCCAAAGCATTTCTTTGACCCAGGTTCCCAGAAATAACCTGCAAAGTCCTGAAAATAGTCATATTAAAATTGGCTACTGAAAAACAATGCACTCTAGACATCTCTACAATTGGTGTTTTTCTCTTTGAGTGCTTGCTTTTACCCCAATTCTCTCAGAATTGTCTGTGTTTAGGGTTAGGATTAGTCAGGCTTAGAAGTTAGGTACTAGGCCATAAAATAAATGCACATAAATCATTCGCATTTCTATATATTATCAACAAAGCCCAACAGCAAGAGATAGAAGGAGAAAATCCATTTAAAGTTACTGTAGAAATTATAAAATATTTAGGAGTTTACCTGCCAAAACAAACCCAGGAACTATATGAACACAATTACAAAACACTTTTCACACAAATAAAGTCAGATGTAAATAACTGGAAAAACATCAGTTGCTCATGAGTAGGCCTAGCTAATAAAATAAAAATGACAATTCTACCTAAGTTAATTTACTTATTTAGTGTCATACCAATCAAACCACTGAAAAATTATTTTTTAGAGATAGAAAAAATAATAACAAGATTCATTTGGAAGAACAAAAGGTCCAGAATATCAAAGGAACTAATAAAAAGAAATGCTAGGGAAGGTGGCCTAGACGTTCCAGATCTTAAATTGTATTATAAAGCAGTAATCATCAAAAGTGCTTGGTACTAGCTAAGAAACAGAGTGGTGGATCAGTGGAATAGGTTAGGTATGCAAGACATAACAGTCAATGACTATAGTAATCTACTATTTGATAAATCCAAAGACCCCAGGTTCTGGGATAAGAACTCAGTATTTGACAAAAACTGCTGGGAAAACTGGAAAAGAGTATGGCAGAAACTAGGCATAGACCAAAATCTCATACCATATACCAAAATAAAGTCCAAAATGGATATGCGATTTAGATATAAAGGCCGATACTATAAGCAAACTGGGAGAGCAAGGAATAGTTCACCCGTCAGATTTATGGAGAACAGGAGAATTTATGACTAAACAAGAGAAAGAGAATATTGTGAAATGCAAAATGGATGATTTTGATTACATCAAATTGAAAAGTTTTTGCACAAACAAAGGCAATGCAACCAAGATTAGGAGGGAAGCAGAAAACTGGGAAAGAATTTTTATAACCAGTGTCTCTGATAAGGGCCTCTTTCTAAAATATATAGAGAATTAAGTCAAATTTATAAGGATACAAAGTCATTCCCCAATTGATAAATGGTCAAAGGATATGAATAGGAAGTTTTCAGATGAAGAAATTAAAGCCATAGTCACATAAAAAATGCTCTAAATCACTACTGATTAGAGAAATGCAAATCAAAACAACTCTGAGGTGTGCCACATCACACCTATCAGATTGGCCAACATGACAAAACAGGAAAATGATAAATGTCGGAGAAGATGTGGGAAAATTGGAACACTAATGCATTGTTGGTGGAGTTGTGAAAGGATCCAACCATTCTGGAGAGCAATTTGGAACTATGCCCAAAGGGCTATAAAAATGTGCATACCCTTTGACCCAGCAATAGCACTTCTAGGGCTATATCCCAAAGAGATCATACAAATGGGAAAAGGACCCACATGTACAAAAATATTTATAGCAACTCTTTTTGTGGTGGCAAAGAACTGGAAATTGAGAGGATGCCCATCAATTGGGGAATGACTGAACAAGTTGTAGAATATTAATGTAATGGAATACCATTGTGCTATAAGAAATGATGAGCAGGCTGACTTCAGAAAAACCTGGAAAGACTTGTATGGACTGATGCTGAGTGAAGTAAGCAGAACCAGGAGAACATTATACACAGTAACAGCCACATTGTACAATGACTAATATTGATAGACTTAAACCTTCTCAGCAACACAAGGATCTAAGACAACTCCGAAAGTCTCACGATGGAAAATGCTATCCACATCCAGAGAAAGAACTATGGAGTTTGAATGCAGATTGAAGCATACTATTTACTCTTTTTTTCCCTTCTGTTTTGTTTTGTTTCTTCTTTCTTGTGGTTCCTCCTATTGGTTCTAATTCTTCTTTACAACATGACAAATGTGAAAATATGTTTAATAGGATTGTATATGTAGGGCCTATATCAGATTGCACACCATCTTGGGGAGGGAGGTAGAGAGGGTAAGAAAATTTAAAACTCAAAAGCTCATGGAAGGGATTGTTGAAAACTAAAAATTAATTAATTAATCAAAAAAAAATAGGAGAAGTTAGGTGCTAAGATTGTCTTCATGTGTTTCTAACATGAATGCCTGTTTCTACCCATTTCATTAATAAAATATTTATTTAAAAATAGGAAGTACAATCTATCTGTCTGTCTGTCTGTCTATCTATCTATCTATCTATCTATCTATCTATCTATCTATCTATCTGTGAAAGAGACTGGACTCAATCATAGCAAAGTCAGCTTCACTCCTCCCTCAGAGTTCTAGGGGTACCCTTAAGGGGTTAAGAGCGACTTTTCTTAATGCTGATAGCTCAAGCCTCCATTCCAGTGTGCTCTTACCACTGTTATCATCAGTGATTCACACCTTAATTCTATTTAACCTTGGAATTAACTCCAATTAACACCCCCATTCCCTTCAACCAAATAGTATCAACTAAGTTTTTAAAAGGATGTTTACTTCAGAGCTATAGCAGAACAGAGGTTACAAATATTTTCCACCAAAACCTTGCAGCACACTCCCTCCTATACCACAGCAGGTCCTAGGAAGAGTGGTCTCAAACAACAGCACTCCTACATAGCATTTGCCTCACTAAGCTTCCTTCCCAATGTGTCATGGCCAATGGATGGAGGAGTCTGCATCTCTGCTACATGGGCAGAGTCAGACAGGTTACTCTGGTTTTCCCTTTTCACCACCTGGCTTCTGGCAAATGCAAGTATGGACTTCCAGGCTTCTGGTGGCTTTCTCTCATGACCTTTTGACATTCACAAGGACATAACTATATCTGATCTCCTTCACCTTAAAGCAGGAAAAAAAATAGTCAAAACGAACCAAAACAACAGAACCATGTACTCGTTGCTGTGGGGGGAGGGGAGGGCAGAGATAAAGGCTTGAGGCCTCTCATCTCACCAAGTGCTTAGTCCTTGCTTCCTCATTTGAGCACAACCAGTGGGAATGAAGACTCTCTCACCTCTTAACTTTGGTAAGTTAAAGCCTTTGAATTCACCTTCCCTCTGACACACAGCCAATCAGCCACCTGACTCTTTATCACATAGTTGGTGAACCAGAAACCAGTTACAGAATGTCTTCACATCTTCCAAAATGCAGATGGGGATTGCATCAGCTGAGCCCATTGTACAAGGTCTTAAGGACTAGAATCAATGGCTAGTCAGTCCCCTATTATATTTTTTTATCTGCAGATTTTTATCCATATGCTAACTGAATTTAATGAATTTGAATTGCTCTTCACCCAACCTCTGCCCACATGGAGCTCAAACGATGCCTCCCTCTCCCTGTTTTTCTCTGTATTAACCACTCCCCCAACCTTGCCGGCACTGAAACTGGACCCAGAGAGTTGACTCTCCAGTTACAAGTCTCCCTGAGCCCCAAGAGTGTCCTGTGCATTTACGTGGAAAAGGTGAGGGGCCTTCAGGGCTGTGAGGTCAAGAGTGAATCACCTAGTCCACCTCAGCAATCCCATGCTCCCACCAATTGACTGGATAGTCAGATCCCAAATCCCAAATGCAGGGGGATAGGTCCATAACCTCAGGCTAAATCTTGGGGTGCTGCTGAGGAGTGGGGAGTCACCTCTGCATCTTGGCTGAGGCCTCCTGAAGAAAAGCTGGGAAAGGCTCCTTGAGGGAAGGAAGGCGGCCTCTTAGTTCTCCCCACTTCACAGCTGCATCTCAATCCCTCTGAACTCAGGCCCTGAAGGTGCGCTGTGAGCTGAATCATCTGACAGACTATTTGGAGGATTGTGAGGTTCAGCTGCAGGAGCTGAAAAGACAGCCCACGGGGAAGCGGGGCCTGCTCTATCGGGTCCCTGTGAGCTTCAAAGGCCCTTATGATTACAAGGGGAGTCCTTACAGTCAGAAAAGAGGGTGAGTGGGAGCAAGAGTAAGTGGGGAGCATCACCTGGGGCTTTGCACAGGGCGGTGCTTGCTAAGGGTTTGGTGAATGAATGAAGAAGGGGCCATGCGGGTGTGTGAGAACATGATCCTGGAGAGTCAAAATAGGAGGGTGTGAGTGTGTGTATGTGTGAGTATGTATGTGTGAGTGTGAGTGTGTGAATGAGTGTGTGTGTATATGTGTAAGTGTGTGTGTGTATGTGAGTGTGAGAGTGTGTGTATGTGTGTGAGTGTGTATGTGTGAGTGTGTATGTGTGTGTGAGTGAAGGAAGGGACCTGTCCTTTGAAACCATCTGGAGGAAAAGGACTGAGGACTTCAGGTCCACATTGTCATGAACATTTATGCATCATTTGCAGGGCTGCGGGGGTCCAGAAGAGTGGGGGAAGGGGCAATGAGAAGCCCCTGGGTCTCCTGAGGGCAGGGTCAGCTAGAGCACTGATGTTTCTTCTCCTCCCTACTCTGCAGCGCCATGATTCCACCTGTGGCACGGCCTATTTCCTGGGAAAGCCTGCAGAGGAAGATGCCGCCATAGTGAAGGTCCTGAAGAGCCAAGGAGACCTGCCCTTCCTCAAGACCACCATCCCACAGACCCTGATCAAGTCCAGTAGAGGAGGAGCAGCTGGCAGGGGTGGGAATGGGTACCGGAGGGGAGGGCCTGCTGCTGGCCTGGGAGGCAGAAGGCACAGGTCCCAACCCTGTGCTCTGGGCCTTCACCTCCCTGCTGGCCAAAGGAAAGGGCTGGACTCCGTGGTTTCTGAAGCCATTTTCAGCTGGGATAATCTAGTCTAGCATTCCTTTATTGCGTGTGCTTACAAGCTTTGTTGTGCATCTGAGGTGCCTTCCTGCACAACCACCATCTTAATTCTGTACGTTACATCTATAACTATGGTCTAATGGTTTAGGTTCTATGCTCAATACTGTTTTTAATGTTCTCCTTTCTACCTGCCCCCCCACCCCCACCCCAGCCCTCACAGTCTGGGACCCATTATATAATATGTTATATTTACTTAATAGAATTTTCTATTGTGGTTCCTACCTCTGAGGAGCTAAGTTGGTTCCCTTCATGTAGTCCAGCCTCCATCCCTGGAAGAGATGGGAAGTCCTGGGGGTAGCCCCAAAGAACCTTGAAGGCTAAAATACTGCTGATTCTGGGATGACTGTCAGGTGTGGGGAGGGAAGGACAGGTATAGAGCAGATCTGTGATTCACCTTTGGCTCTCTACTCCCTTCTGCAGCTTTGATTGCAGCAACCCTATCTTTGGTGAGACCCTGCATCCCTAGAATCCAAAGAAAACCACAGGAGGCTCCACTGGAGGAGAGGGTGCCCTGTTGGCTTCTGCCAGCTCCATCATTGGCTTTGGCTCCGACACGAGTGGAAGCATCCGCATCCCCTCTGCCTTCTGTGGCATTTACGGCATTAAACCCACCGGCTTTCACTTCAGGTGCAGTTCTGGCTGGGACATGAGTCTTCCTTCTTCCACTCAAGACAATACTGAGTCCTGTCTGGGGTACTGTGGAGTAATGGAAAGATGATATGATTTAAAATCAAGAGACGAGTTCACAGAATCCCCCAAATCCAGAATCCCAGAATTTCAGAGTTGGAAAGAGCCAACATCTAGTCCAACCTAACCAGGAAAAAAAAAAGAATCTTCTTTAGATCACATCTGATAAGTAGCCATTCAGCCCTTGCCGGAAGAGTTCCAGTGAGGTCCCACCAACTCTCTATACAGTTCCTTTTACTTTGGGACTGCTCAAATTGTTAGGAAGCTTTTCTTCACTTCCAGCCTCTTTGCACACCTCCCTTCCCATCCCCATTCTCATTGCTTCTTTCTCTGCCTCTGGGACCAAACCAAACAAATCTCGTTCTTCTTCCACGTGACGATTCTTTGGCCCCATCCATTTAAACAGTTTGAATGAAACTAGCTTAGCCTTCTCTGTCTTTTCCACAAGAATGGCACGAATGTCTTTGATAAGTCTACATAAACCATACCCACTGCATCCCTTTGATCAACAAAGATAGTAAAAACATTAAGAAAAAAAGGAAATGGGGTTCGTCCGGCATGGCTTGTTCTTGCTGAAGTCGTGATGGCTTTTGGTGATCACTTCCTTTTCTAGGTATTCTATAAACATCCCTTCAATTATATGGTCTATAATTTTACCAGGAATTCAAACCAAATTCACTAGTCACAGTTTACAGGCTCCTTTCCCTATCCTTTTTTGAACATTGGGACAACACTGGCTCTTCTCCAGTTTTGTGCTGCCTTTTCTGGTTTCTATAATGCTGCAAAGGGCATTGGTAGTGACTGAGCAATCACAGATAATGATTCTTTCATTATTCCCAGTTCGTTTGGAAGAGGTGACTTGAACTCATCTTGGACAACCAAGTGCTCTCTTCCAATCACAATCAACAAATTTTTTATTAAACTCCTCGTAAGTGCCAGGTACTGGATCAAGTACTTGAATAAAAGTACAATGAGTGAAATGATTCCTTCTCAATTCCTTATTGCCCATTTTTTGGGTCTTTTTGAATCCAAAGATCATTGTTTACAGTAAGGAAAACTTCTTTATCAGGAGGCATTAGTATAGGTCATTACTGGTCCTCTCTAATATTGGTTGGTCACTGCATTAATCAGAGTTCTCAAGTTGTTTTTCTTTATAATATCTTGGTATTGTATACATTGTTCTCCTGGTCCTGTTCGCCTGACTCTGTATCAGTTTATACAAGTCTTCCCAGGTTTCTCTGAAATCATCTCTTTCATCATTTCTTTTGGTACAATGATAGTCCATTACTTTCAGATCTCACAGTTTGTTCAGCCATTCCCCAACTGCTGGCATTCCCTTAGTTTCTTGTTCTTTGCTACTACAAAAAGAACTGCTATAAATATACTTATACAGAGAGAACACTTTCTTCTTTCTTTGATCTCTTTGAAGTATTGGTCTAATAAATATTTTACTTATTTATTTTCAATGAAAAAAATTTTACTTTCTCTCTCTATCACCTTCCCCCTCTTTGGGGAAAAAAAACCAACCCCAAAACAAAACCTTTACAACAACGTTATATAATCAAGCAAAACAAATCCTAATATTAGTTATATTTAAAAAAATTCTCGATTTGCAATCTGAGTTCATTATCTCTCTATAAGGAGGTAGGCAGCATATTTCATTATGAGTCCTCTGGAATTATGGCTAATTATTGTATTTATTAGAGTTTTTAAGTCTTTCAAAAATTTTTTTGTCTCTACAATGTTGTTAATGTATAAATTGTTGTCATGGTTCTGTTCATTTCACTGTGCATCAGTTCATACAATTCTTCCCGTTTTTCTTTGAAACAGTCTCCATCATTTCTTACCATATACTAGCATTCCATTCCATTCATATACCACATTTTGTTCAGCCATTCTCCAAATGACGGATACATCCTTAGTTTCCAGCTCTTTGCTACTACAAAAAGAAAGTACCGTAAATATTTTGTAGATATGAGTCCTTTTCTTCTTTTTTTTTGAGCTTGTTGGGGCATAGAACTAATAGTGGTATCAAAGGATATGCACAATTTATTAAATTTTAGGGCATACTTCCAAATTCTTTCTCACAATGGCTGGACCAATTCACAGTTCCACCAAATAGCATATTAATATGCCTGTTTTCTCACAGCTCCTTCAGCATTTGTCATTTTCCTTCCCCTCCCCCCTAACTAATTTACTAATCAGCTGAGAGAATTGCTTTAATTTGCATGCTTCTAGATGTTATAGATTTGGAACACTTTAAAAAATATAGTTGCTGGTAGCTTGGATATCTTCCTTTGAAAAATGCCTATTTAACACCTAACCTGGAGTTAGGAAGACCTGAGTTCAAATCTGGCCTCAGACACTTTCTAGTTGTGTGACCCTGGGCAAGTCACTTAACTCCACTTGCCTAAAAAAAAAGTAATGCTTATTTAGAGCAATTTGTAACTATGTTCAAAGAGCCATAAAACTGTGTGTACCTTTTGATCCAGCAATACCACTACCAGCTCTATATCCCAAAGAGATCATAAGAAATGGAAAAGGACCCATATGTATGAAAATATTTATAGCAGCTCTTTCAGTGGTGGCAAAAAATTGGAAATTGAGGGGATGCCCATCCATGGGGGAATGGCTGAACAAGTTGTGGCATGTGAATGTAATGGAATACTATTGTGTTATAAGAAATGATGAGCAGGTGGATTTCAGAAAAACCTGGAAAGACTTAGATGAACTGATTCTGAGTGCAGTGAGCAGAACCAGGAGAACATTGTACACAGTAACAATAACACTGTACGATGACCAACTTTGATAGACTTAGTTCTTCTCAGCAATACAATGATCTGAAACAATTCCAAAAGACTCATGATGGAAAATGCTATTCTACATCCAGAGAAAAAAATATGGAGTTTGAATGCAGATCAAAGCATACTGTTTTCTCTTTTTTTTCTTCCTCATGGTTTTTCCCTTTTGATTCTTCTTTCACAACATGACTAATGTGAAAATATGTTTAATGTGACTATACATGTATAGCCTATATCAGATTGCTTGCCATCTTGGGGAGGGGGAAGGAGAGGGAGGGAGAGAGAAAAAATTTGGAAATCCAAATCTTATAAAAGTGAATGTTGAAAACTATTTTTACATATAATTGGAAAAAATTAAATACTATTAAGTGGGGAAAAAAGAAATCGTTACCCTTTAAAAAAAGAAAGAAAAATGTCTATTTATATTCTTTGATCATTTATATTTTGGCCAATGGGTCCTTTTCTTATAAATTTAAATCAGCCCCTCATAGAACTTGGATATGAGATGTTTGTCAGAACAATTTTCTGCAAAGACATTAACTGGAAATTAAGTAATAATAAAAAGTAATCATACAATTTGTTTTGAATAAGGCAAACTCTTCCAAAATCACATTCTAATCATAGGTCATATCCCACCAACTCTCTGTGATACCTCTAAGGTCAGATGTACCTCTTTGAACTAGACTCTCCAGTTCATCTTTCTGGTTGCCTCTCTACAGATATAGATGTTATGAAGTTATATATCCATATCCAAAGCAATAGGTTTCGCTGCTAGCCCCTTTCTTGGTTTTGTTCAGTCATTCCTCCAATTGATGGACACATCTTAGTTTCCAGTTCTTTCATATTACAAAGAGTTGCTATAAATGTTTGTACATGTGGGTCCTTTTTCTCTTTCTACATTATAGGTCTGCTTTATAGTATCTAACTTGATGGCTAAGTAGGCGATTTTCTATACCACATTCCTTTCTTTTCCTATAAAGTTCTTTGGATTAGGTGTGTAAGGCTTCAGGTAAATACATTCTTTCTGGCCCTTGTCAGGTGCCCTTTCTTCATGGCCAGGAGCCTATCATTTCTGCATTTTAAGCTGTGTTTCAGAAATCCAAATTCTATTTTCAGGCACCATTTTCTTAACCAGCTGTTCACTCCCCAGGTTCATCTAACCCTAACTCTTGTCTTCAAAGAAAGCAATTCCTATGCCCCTAAGAGTTTCAGTTTCTTTCCCAAGACTTTGTGAACTGTAGTAATGCTTTCTAGATTCCTCCTGACAGTGTAATTTCTGTCCACATAAATTATTAGATGTAGGTAATAGACATCTGTTCGGATGAGTCTTCAAGATTCTCTGCCACAAACTGAATACATCCCCTAGGAAGACGGCAACAGACCTCTCTATTGCTGTTATCACATTGACAAATGGCTGCCTCATTACTTCTGAGAAGGGAAGTGCCAGCTATCACTGTTTGTTTCTTCTTCTGATATCTAATCAAGATCACCTGACAGTGCCCTTAGAGCCTTCCTCCTCTTCTTCCTCACAAATCAGTCTACTCAGGAAGTCGCCAAGTAGAGAGAGGCTGGTTAGCTATGTGCCAGAGACCGTAGAATCACTGATCCTCAGAGCTAGAAGGGACCTCAATGGCATCTAGTTCGCAGCCTGAACTAGAATCTTCTCTTTGTCATCTCTGCCAAGTGGCTAGCCAGCCTCTGCTTGAAGACCTCCAAGGAGGAGGAACTTGCTATCTTATTTTGGGTAAGTCCACTGCATCCTCACACCACCTGTTCTCCTGGTGGACAATTCTAATTGCTGGAAAGATTGTGCTGGTGCAGAGTCTAAACATCTTTCTCTGTCCCCCCCCCCCATTCCCCATCAATGCTCCTGGTTATGGCCTCCTGGGGCCAAGCAGGATGAAGCTCAGCTCTCTTCCACAGGACAGCCCTTCAGATACTCTACCCCCAAGGTCCCATCTCAGTTTCTCTTCTCCAGACTAAACATTCTCCATTCTTCAATTGCTTCCCCACCTCTGATCCTCCACTCCTACTTTTCCCTCTCTATATTTGGGCAGTTCACTCCATTTTGAGGGCAGGCTAATTGCCTTTGTTGCTTTACTGAGCCTTCCCTCAGCCATGAAGGTATTGGGATGGATTCTAGTAGGGAGGAGCTGCTAGTCGGGGGGTGGAGGGGGTGTTACTGCTCCACGCTCCCACCACTAACCTCAAGCGTTCCAATTTATAGTTATAATGGCATCAGCTCATCTATGAAGGGCAAGAAGTCAGGTAAGCCTTCCCTAGCCCTCTTCTCTCTATCACTTCAGCACCCAAACTACCTTGCTCATCAATCCAATCTGACCTGTGCACCCATCATACCCCTCCACCCCCAGCCCTGGATTCTGGTTCTGGCCTCCTGGGAAGTCCTTCTTACTGACCTTGCTGTATGTAGTTATTCCTCTCCTGGTAGGAGCTAAGGAGCATTTATATTCTCCCTCCCCATATCTCCCTCCCCCAATCCTAGTGGTCACCATGGCTGGCCCCATGGCTCGAGATGTGGACAGCCTGGTTCTGATCTTTTGGGTGCTGCTATTGGAATACATGTTCCAGCTGGACCCCATGGTGCTGCCCATGCCCTTCAGGAGGAGGTGAGCAGGGGTTGGGAATGGTAGGGAAGGAGCAGCCTATGAAAGGTGATGCCAGGCTGGGGCAGGAGGCCAGGCTTCAATTCCTAGTTCTGCTGCTGATCTTCTCTGAGTTCAGGCAGTGGCTGAATCTCTCTGGATCCAATTTCCCTAGTGTTCTAATGGACAGAGTTCCATAAGACCCATTCCCTTCTCCCTTGCCAAGCCTATTTGACAGAGCTGGGGTGAGGAAGGAAGCTGTGTAGGACTAGCTATGAAAAAAAGTCTCTATACCTCCTGGTCATCCTCATCAATATCCACCTAGGCTCCCTCCCTCCCTCTCTCCCTCCCTCCCTTCCTTCCTTCCTTCCTTCCTTCCTTCCTTCCTTCCTTCCTTCCTTCCTTCCTTCCTTCCTCCTTCCTTCCCTCCTTCCTTCCCTCCCTTCCTCCCTTCCTCTTCCTTCCTTCTTTCCTTCCTTCCTTCCCTCCTTCCCTCCTCTTCTTCCTTCTTTCCTTCCTTCCTTCCTTCCTTCCTTCCTTCCTTCCTTCCTTCCTTCCTTCCTTCCTTCCTTCCTTCCTTCCTTCCTTCCTTCCTTCCTTCCTTCCTTCCTTCCTTCCTTCACTAACACCTCCCAAATTCACTCTTCCAGAATGGGTGGAGACCTCAGAGGCATGTGGTCTGACAACTGGGAGTTATCCAGCCTTCACTTGAAGACCTACTATGTATAGAGCCTTGAGCTAGGCTGGGAGGAGATGCCAAGTTTAGATAAGATGAGTCCCTGCCCTCAAGGAACTCTTGGGCTAGGAGGTGATTAGGACAAGTCCACATTACACTGAGAAGAGGCAATGTTCTGGGTAAGGTCTGAGGAAGATCTGGAAGACTTGCTGGAAGAGGTGCCATTCAAGTTAGGCCTTGTAGACTACTGAAGAATTCAAGAGCCAAAAGGGTATAGGAATGGCATTATAGGCATTGGAAACAACCTGAGCAAAGACTAGGAGGTGGGGAAGTCCAGGATCTATTTGCAGGACAGAGTTGTGCAGCTTGGCTGGAGCATAAACTATATGGAGGGCAGTGAGATGTGACAAGACTGGAAAGGTTGGCTCATGGAAGGCCTTGAATGCCAACTACAGGGAACTGGGCTTTACTCAATAAGCATTAGGAAGATAGGAAAGATTTCTAAGCAGAGGAGGGAGGTGGCCACATCTTTGTGTACAAAGGATTATTCTGGGAGAAGTCACTGGCCTGAAAAGTTTTACAGGTGCTGTAGACAGGATGCTAATTGTATGGAAAGCCCAAAGAGATCAGACAAATGGGAAAAGGACCCACATGTACAAAAATATTCATAGCAGCTCTTTTTGTGGTGGCAAAGAATGGGAAATTGAGAGGATGCCCATCAATTGGGGAATGGCTGAGCAAGTTGTGGTATATGAATGTAATGGAATACTATTGTGCTCTGAGAAATGATGAACAGGCTGACTTCAGAAAAACCTGGGAAGACTTATATGGTCTGATGCTGATTGAAGTGAGCAGAACCAAGAGGACTTTGTATACAATAGCAGCCAAATTATGCAATGACTAAGAATGTTAAACTGAACCCTTCTCAGCATTACGAGGATCTAAGGCATCTCCAGAGGCCTCGGGATGGAAAATGCTGTCCACATCCAAAGAAAGAACTATGGAAGTCGAATCGCTCTCACTTATTTTTACCTTCAGTTGAGTTTTGTTTCATCTTTCTGATGGTTCCTCCTATTGGTTTTAATTTCTACTTACAACTTCACTAATGTGAAAATATGTTTAATGGGTATGTAAACGTAAAACCTAAGTCAGATTGTGCGCCGTCTTGGGGAGGGTGGGGGGGCAGAAAAAGGGAGAAAAAAATTTTCAACTCAAAAGCATATGGAAAAAATAAATTAATAAATAAATAATTGTATGGAAAGGCTGTATTCTCTGACTCTGGTTGCCCAGGCCCATGAAGAGCCTTGCTGTTCCTACTCTTGGCCTTGGCCCTGCCAAGGGGGTTGTGGGGCAGTGCCTTGGATTGACAGCCTCCGTGGGATCTGCCTCATAGACACAAGCCAGGACCTCGTCCCAAACAGAGAAGGGCAGAACCTGAGTTCTGGGCTATAATTCACGATGTGTTCTTTTCCTTCTCTGGGCCTCCACTTTATCCTTTGTTCTGTAAAATGGAGGTGGTCTGAGGCCTCTTCCAACTCAAACAGTTTCTATTCTGTGTTCTATGACCATCTTTTGTCCTCTGTCCCCAGCGGATCAATTGCCTGCCCTCATCTCTAACCACCCAGATCAATCCATCACCTGTCATCACTTTTGCTGTCTCTCCTCATCTGTCCTTCCTTATCCATCAACATTGATCGCTCTGTCATCTCTCATTAGTTACTTAGCCTATCAATACCTATCTGCCTATCACCTTGAAGAGGGCCTGTAGGATCAATAGGGCTGTGGGGGAGTTCCTGGGAAAAACCTGAAGGAGACACATAGTAAAGACTGTGGAGGAAAGACTTGGGAAAATTTGAGGAAGAAATATGGGGAGCATTTAGTTGGGAGAGGACTTGGGGAGAATTTGGGGAGCCCCTAGCTTCCCTCTTTCTCCCAGATATACTCCAGCACCCAGCCCCTCTGAATCGGCTATGTGGAGACAGACAGCCATCCCCCAGCATGGTTCAGGCCATCCGAGATGTCTCAAAGAAGCTCCAGGCTGCTGGACGCCGGGTAACCTGCACAGTTTGGGTGAGAGAGGCAGTATGGTACAATGGGAAGCAAACTAAGTCAGGAGAGACTGACCCTGGGCAAATGACTACATTTCCGTGAGCCTCAGTTTCCTCATCTGTGAAATGGGTATAATAAGACTTGTCCTCTGCTCCTGGGCTATTGTGAGGCTCAAACAAGGAAGCACTTGACAAGCCTAAAAGCCTTCAGAAGTACCAGTGGATAGGACTGTTATTGTTCACCAGTCCTTACTTGATGGGCCAATTCCCAAAGTGGGTTGGGTGTCTCCTGCAGGAAGTGATGACCCTATCATCTCTCCAATGACTCAGATGCCCAGAAAGTCTTGTCTAGCCTGGAGGGCTCATGGGGCAGGCAGCTTGGCAGCTCCTGTTTCTGGCTCCCTCGAAAGCCATGGACTGGGCCTGGCCCCCAGCCCTCTCCAGGCTTCCATTTCGGTTCTGTCTGTCTGTTCCAAGTCTGCCAACTCCCTGTTCGTGAGGCGGGCTACAGGAGAACATAGAAGGAGAAGCAATCTGGCTCCTTGCCTCAGGGAGTTCTCAGGGTTGGGACATATTAGACTTTCCGTACTCTCCACCCCTGCACACATAGGAGATAAATGGAGGAGGCAAGACAGTGGGCAGTACAAGTGGGAACAGTGCCTTGGGATGGCTGAGAGGAGATTGCATGATCAGGGAAGGTGAGGTTGCAACCAAACCGGGAATGACTGGCAGGGTTATGGAAGCGGACAAAGGGAGGTAGCAGTTATTGAAGGGATGCTGGACTGTCCAGTTTGGCCTGAGTGTTATATTTGGGGTGTGGATCAGGGGCAGAAGAAGCTAGAGAGGAAGGTGAGGCATAGATGGAAGAAAGCCTTGAAGGCCAGGTTGAAGAGCTTGGGCATTGCAAGGCAAGACTGAGGCCCTGGGGGAAGGTAGGTTCTTCCAGGGAAGGTGGGCCTTCTGGTCTCTGGGTCCAAATTGTCCTTCTTTCTCTTACCAACTAGATCATTCCCTTCTCTGTCTCTTGAGTTGAGTATGTGATGATAAAGTTGTATTGGGCAGGGCTCTATGCTGATGGGGGTGAAACACTTCTGGAAGAACTGTGAGTTGAATTTCAAGGATGGCAAGGGCATGTTATGGGGAGAATCAGTGCTCCAGGGAAGCCCAGACTCTAGGCACTGAGCCAGAAGGCAAAATAAAAGCTAGAGATTAGAAGGGAGTGCTCAGGAAGGGTGTGCCCGGGGAAACCAGATAGACCCACTGTGGGCCTTGGTCAAGTAGCTGGGCCCCACCCTCTCCCCCAAATGTGCAGATAGATGCCATGGCCAACACCTCTGATGATACTCATGAATAGGAAGACCTTTCTGGGGTCTAACCTGGGTCCAACCCTCCTGCTTCCTCTGATTCCCTTCTAGACTGTTAAGGGAGCGAGGAGGTCCTGGAGCAATTACTGGGGTGGGAGGATGGACAGGATGAGGACTGGCTTTGGAGAAAGCCGATGACCCCTTCTTTCTGTTGGCCAGCCACAGGGACACCATAGATCCTATCATTTCGTCTAGAATCTCTACTCTCCAACTCCCAGATTTCATGAAGTGGTTCCTCTCCTGGGTCCTGAGCCTGTGGTACATCTTGAGAATAGAGGACGCAGGCTCAGTCAGAGGAAAGGGTGATGGGGCTCAGCAAGAGGATGAGGGCTCAATGAAAAGGGTGGAGGTTCAATGAAGGATATAGAAGCTCAGAATGGGGAGGGGGAATCAATGAGAAGGATGGAGGTTCAATGAAGGATATAGAAGCTCAGAATGGGGAGGGGGCTCAGAGAGGAGATGGAGGCTCAGTGAGGGATGGCATCTTAGTGAGTTCTTCACTTCCTTCAGTAAAGGAAATGGGGGCTCACTGAAGAGATGGAGATTCATTGTGAAGATAGGACCTCAGAGAGGGCACGAGGGTCTCAGAATAATGGTTAATATTGATTGATTCTTCTCCTACATAGGATTCACAGGCAGCAGAGAATTTCATTGCTTTACAAGGGGTGAGGTAAGTGTGCAGCACTCCCTACCCTTCACCAAGTATTCCCTGAGGCCCTGGGCAGAGATGATACCAACTGGGGACATGTTTGGGGTTAGGACTAAGATTCTGATCAGTGTGTGAACTGGGGTGAATATTGAGTTTTGAAGGGGATTAGGATAGAACATCCAGGGTTGGCTCGTAGTTAGCGTTCATTTAATAGACATTTATTAACAAAAAGACTGTGTATGGAGCCTTGGGCAAAATTTGGAGGCCATACATAGCCGTAGAATGTAGGCTCACAATCTAGGAGGGGTATTGGTACAAATAGCTGTGCTGCCCAGAATTATGTGATCACATTGTCCAGGGTGGGAATTCAACACTCTTTAAGGTTGCCGTGGACAGTAGTTAGATAGGACCTGAAGGGACTCTGGTATGCGTCCTGGGGGTAGGGAAGGCACCCAAGGTTGGCCCAGATATTTCAGAGGGGACAGGCAGGATGTGACATCTAGACTATTTTCACCTTTTAAGAGGAAATGAGACCTGTGGATACTGAATTTAGGAGGACTTGACCCTGGGGGAATGTCAGGTCTTCCCTGAAGGACCAGGGAACACCTCACAGGTGTGAGATCTCAGACCCCGGATCTTATTCTCTCCCAGGACACCCAAGAATCTCTGGGAGCTGTGGAGGTAGCTGAACCAGGGCAGACCCCAGGGAGGCTTCATGGGACCCCCACCTGAGTCACAGGAGAGTCATGTCCCCAGCCCTTGAGAGCCCCTGGTTTGAGGGGAATCCTCAGCCCATGCCCTTTGGGATGCTCTAGTCCAAGGAGGGAGGGAGCCTAGAAGTCTGTGTGAGGGGACAGTTATAGGGATGCCATCTTTTACACAGGACTTGTGTCTTTAGCTCAGCCCCCACCACCAGGCTACAGATTTCCCATGCAGAAGCATTTGACCTTTTCATCCTCTGAAAGACCCTACTCCCTCCCTGATGATGGTGGCCCAAGAGCTCCATGCTGGGAAGTTCCTCCTAGGGTCTGACTCAAATCAGCAAGCAGCACTCCCCTAAGCTGCTCTTTCTCCATATCCCCAGGACTGTCAGAAGGAGGTTATGTCCAATTGGAGAGCTCAGAATCTGGATGTGCTGCCATACCCAGCTCTCTGCCCTGCCTTTGACAAAGGGACAACAGGCAGAGCATTAGGTAGGAAGTCTGAGAGTTTGATCAGCCTCCTTGCACTTGGCTAAGATTCAGGAAAAGTAGATGTGTCTGGGGCTTGCCAGTCAATGGGAATTCTTTGGGGGTGGTGGAGGCAATGTTAATCTGAGCTGGTAGGCCAGGATTTCTTCAACTTCTGTGTCTGTGATGCTAACCTTACTGTTTGGCCAACCCTAACCTCAAAGGGAACCCAAAGCCAACCTCAGGCCTCGGCTGAACTCCACCCCCAAGCCATGGCCAAGCCCCAGCCCCAATTTTAATCCTAACTCTGGCTCCAACCAAGCTCAATCCTAACCCTAAACCCCATCCTAAACCACTCTCTGTAATGTGAATTAGGAGACACTGAAGGAAGTTGCTAAGAGAAAAATTAAGCTCCTTGAAGGGCTGTCCAATGAGAACTGTCCAAAGGCAGCCTTGGGAAGCATCGTGTTACCCCTCCCTAGAGGTCTATAAGCAAAGATTGGGATCTTGTTGGGAAGTAAGTTGGGAAGAGTCTTGTCACTTGGGGATTAGGGTAGCTAGGTGTTAAGTCTTTGCCTGTATCCTAATGACTCTTGACACAGTCACTATCTTTGTTCATTCTCATCAGAGGAGCCTTTAAAATCCAAAGCAATGGATGCTGCCCATCTCCTCACCCTGACTATAAACCACAAAGGCAGGAGGCCTAGAGAAATATAGGTGGGAGTGCCATTCTTTTTAGGCTTGTGCCTTGTATTGTTCTCCTAGACGATCTTTTACCACTGTTCCTAGCATCACAGACCATGAGATGACACATTTCTTCCGAGTCAGATCTTTACCAAGTACATTCATTTGGAGCAGAACATCTATAGACCTATCCAGTACAAGACACGTCCTGTAGAAATGACTTTGAGATGATTTTATTGTTTGGGATTATTTGTGCCAGAACTCCATCTTCTGTTGAGTGGAGAACGTGGCTCCCTGAAGCAGAGGTAAAAGTTTCCAGCTCCTTCTGCTCCTGAGAGATGGGTGGGTTTGGGGATGGGATAGTGGAGCTCTGGGATCCTCCCTGATTCTCTCCTGTCTTGGGGATCCAGAAGCTGCCTCCTATAAGACTCTCAATACCTTGAACTTCCCAGTTGGCGTGGAGACTGTAGGCACAGTGACAGCATGGGACGAAGAGGATCTGGCCTCATACCATAGCTACTATGGAGACTCTATAGACAAAAACTTCAAGAAGGTTAACTGCCCTTCTGACCCCTTGCTATCAGGTCAGCTC
Source organism: Phascolarctos cinereus (assembly GCF_003287225.1). NCBI lineage: Eukaryota > Metazoa > Chordata > Mammalia > Diprotodontia > Phascolarctidae > Phascolarctos > Phascolarctos cinereus. The sequence goes on from NW_027555958.1 coordinate 448,070,510, forward strand.
ACACCTTCCCTAGCTCTCCCCAGCTGGCTGGACCCTCCCTAGGAGGCCAGACCATGCTTCTCAGCCTCGAGGGGCCACACACCCAGTTATACAAGGGAGTAAACAGGCATGGAAGATGCTGTAGAGTTATCTAACCGGGTCAGGTCATTCATTTGGATCTTTTTCATATTGCTATTGTGAAGGCTTATCTGCCTTCACAGAGAGTCAGAAGATCTGGGTCTGAATCCCAGCTCTGTGTGAACTTGGGTCAATTACTTGAGCCCTCTGGTCATCTGTCACCTCATTTGTGAAATGAAGATGAAACTACTATTCCTCCCAACCTCACTCCCAAGCAGGGTTGTTGAGAGACCTAGAGGAGGTGACGTGGTCCAGTCTAGATGGAGTGTTATCCTCCCTATGTTAATCAAGTCAATGAGCATCCATGAAACGCTTGTTCAATCAATCATAAACACTTATTAAACACCTACTGTGTGCCAGGCACTGTGCTAAGGGCTGGGGATACAAAAAGATGCAAAAGATGGTCCTTGCCCTCAAGGAGCTTGCAATCTAATGGGGTTCAAATGCAAAAAATGAATCCATTCCAAGAATGGAAGCTGCTTACATATGAGTTTCTGGCTTCATGTCAGAAGCTGTTGCCCAAAGCAGGAAGAGTGGTGCCTGGTTCCTAGTTCCCAGGGAGACCTCCTGCATCCACATGGAGGGAGAAGCCCTGAAAGACTGACTATAGCATTTTACTTTTCCTGGGGATGAGCTGAACGTTCTTGGTGGGGGAACCTGTTAAGCATGTTGGAGACGGTCCAACCTCTTTATTTTGTAGGAAAGGAGACCAAGGAAGGGGCTCACCCAGGACCTCATACCCAGCATGTTAATGACTGCTTCTTTGAATTACTCTCCTCAAGGATGTGGGGAAATTAAGACACTAATGTACTGTTGGTGGAGTTGTGAACTGATCCAACTATTCTGGAGAGCAATTTGGAAATCTGGCCAAAGGCCTATAAAACCATGTACCCTTTGACCTAGCAATATGACTTCTAGGTCTGTATCCCAAAAGAGATTAAAAAAAAAAGGAAAGGAAAGGAAAAGGGCCTATATGTACAAAAATATTTATAGCAGCTTGTGGCAAATAATTGGAAATTTAGGGGGTTCCTATCAATTGGGGAATGGCTGAACGAGTTGTGGTATATGATTGTGGTAGAACACTACTGTGATATAAGAAATGATGAGCAAGATGCTCTCAGAAAAACCTGGAAAGACTTACATGAACTGAAGCAAAGTGAGGTGAGCAGAACCAGGAGAATGTTGTACACAGTAACAGCAATATTGTTTGATGAAGAATTGTAAATGACTTAGCTATTCTCAGTAATACAATGATCCAAGACAACTCTGAAGGATTTATGATGCAAAAATGCTATACATCCCCAGAGAAAGAACTGACTTACTCACTTTCAGTAGGGATTCAGATATAAAGGGCAGATTAAAAAACAGCTATTATTAGAACCAAAAGTTAGCATGAGTATGGCTCCATAGTGGGGCTGAGGTTTTACAGTCATGAGCGAGGCTTAGCCACCACTTTGCTGAGCTAAGTATGTGTGTGTCTATGTGTGTGTGTGTGTGTGTGTGTGTGTGTGTGTGTGTATAATTCAGAGGTTTGCTGTTCTTTCCTGGTGCTGGTAATACTTAATATTCCTAATAACAACTCCCATTTCTAGAGCCATATATGGTTTACAATAACTCTGTGAAGTAGGTAGGCAGATATTACCAGCCCCATTTTAGAGATGAGTAAGCTGAGGCTTAGAGTTAAATCGATTCACTCTATGTCAACCTGCCAGCAGATGGATGACAGATCTTGTACTATACTGCAAGAATCAGCTTTTGGATAAAGAAAAGATCTGTCCCTTCTTCACCTTCTAGGGGAGATTATAGGTTTGAGAAGGGGAGGGAAGAAGGAGGACAATTATTACTCATTTAGTTACATTGCCTCATTTAATTATCTCACTTAATTACAATTATTACCTCATTTAATCTTTGAAAGAACCCTGGGAAGTGGGTTCTCATTTTATAGTAGAGGAAACTGAGGCAAGCAGAGGTTAAGTGACCTGCCTGGGGTCATGTGCTAGTAAATATCTGATGCCAGATTTGAACTGAGGTTGAAGACGGAAGGGTGCATTTCGGCCTGGCCCTTGGGGGTAATAATAATGATAACTAACAAAACCTTCTTACGTCATTTCATTTGGCCTTCACAACAACCCATTTACAGATGATGAAACCGAGGCATAGAGAGGTGAAGTAATAGCTAATGGTAATAATAGCTGACATTTAAATAGCACTTACTACGTGCCAGAAGTTGGGCTGAGCACTTTATAATCATTACCCCAATCTGATGCTCACAACTCTGGGAAATAGTTACTATAATCTCCATTTTACAGATGAGGAAATCGAGGCAGACAGTGCGTAAATGACTTGCCCAGAGTCATACAGCAGGATTCTAACTCAGGTCCTCCTGACTCCAAATCCAGTAGTCTCTCTCTAGCTACCTATCTATCACAAATTTGGTGACAGAAACTTGGCTTCAGTAAGACAGAAGGACAAAGTGTCTAGAGGCCTAATTCATAGATAGAATCAGCTTCATGAATACTAAGAAAATGGCCTGAGAGATCTCTGGGCTGAGAGTCTATGAGGTACAGGGATTGGGACAGGGCTGCTGAGGGGTCCTGGGAGTGCGTAGCCAGCCTGCGAACTTTAGGCAGATTTCTGCTGGATCGCTGGGCCCTCCCACAGCGGTGCAGTGGATGTCTCTGCCCTGGCGAGAACAGCTATGCCTGCACTTTATGAAGGAGGTGGAGACCTTGGTCTGTGGGAAGATGCAAAGCGAGTAAATCTTCCCCCTTCTTGGACCCTGCTCTGCCAGGGCCCATGGGAGCTCAGTGGGGGGCAGGGGATTGGCCAATAAAAGTTTCCTGACCAGCCAACTGCAGACCTTATTCTATCTGGGGAGGGAGGGGCTTGGTCCCCATCAGCTCTAGCTGGTGCAGGAGTCTGAGAAGATGAGAGTTTGCTTCATTCTCTCTTGCCTGGATGATGATGCCTATGCCAGCCACCTGGCATTCATTCATTCAACAAATAGGTACTAAGATCCTATTGCATGTTTAAGCCTCGCTGTAGGAACTGGGGGAGATAATGGTATAGATCAGATGTGGTGCCTGCCCTCCTGGAGTTTACGCTTTGCAGGGATCAGAGTGATACAGTGAGCTTGCTTTGTAAGGGTTAAAGGAGATGGTTTTTACCCAAAAGGCAGGACAGTGCTGGTAGAAGCCTCCTAGAGGTTGACTTTAATGGACGAGTAGGAAATCAACAGGTGAAGAAGGGGAGGGAGGACATCAGAGCTGGGGGGACCTGAGAAAAGAAGATGTCAGAGCTGGGGAGAATCTTGCAACATAGAATAGAAACTTCAGAAGTGAGAGACATCTTAGTACATAGAGCACAGAATGTCAGAGCTGAGAAGGACCTTAGAACATAGAACGTGTTATGTCAGAACTAGAAGGGACCTTAGAACATTCATAGATGGTAAAAAGACAGAACATTGATTAAGATAAATAATCGTTGTTGAGTTGTTTCAGGCATGACTCCAACTCTTCATGAACCCATTTAGGGTTTTGTTGGCAAAGATGCTGGAGTGGTTTGCCATTTCCTTCTCCAGCTCATTTTACAGATGAGGAAATTGAGGCAAACAGAGTTAAGTGACTTGCTCAGGATCACACAGCTAGTTTGAGGCCAGATTTGAACTCAGGATGACTAGTCTTCCTGACTCCAGCCCTGGCACTCTAACCACTGTACCACCTTTCTGCCCCTAGGGTGATAGATAAAGCACTTATTAAGTACCCACTATATGCCTAACAGTGTACTTACTAAGTAATGGTTATATAAATACAAACAGGAAGACAGGACCTAAAGAACTCACATTCTAATAAGGAAAGACAAAATAGGAAAGCTGAAAAGTTGGATGTTGGATACGTTGGCTACAGGGGTGGGAACATGCCCACAAGGTAAAGTCCAAGGGGTCAGGAGGAGAGCTAAGTTAGAAGCAAGCATGACTGGCTTGGGTGTTTACTTGATGGAGGCTCTGGGTGGAAACTTGCTAACTGATGGAGGGTATCCTTGGAGTGGAGGCATCTCCAGGGTGAGAAGGAAGCTAGGACAGGGTGGGTCTGTCTGGGAAACCGGGAGCATAGCTGGGCTAGAAGGAAGCATGGGTTGGAACACCTGAGAGCCCCAGCCTCTAATTTTAGAGTTACACAACGGGTGGCTCTGATAGCTATTTTCTGGGATGCCATAACCTGGTCCCATCAGTTTACACACACACCCTGTGTTCTCTATGGGTGAGACAGATCCAGTGACCCTTTATTTCTTAAATCCACAGCACCACTCCTTGTCTAGGGCTTTGTTGATTTTTGTATTTACCCAATCCAAAATAGCTCTGAGCCCCCACCCACTGTGTTAACCCTGCCTTATTTTGAACTTTGCTATTCCAATGAGCTCTCTTCTTTTTATTTTTGGTCAGCCAAAGACAAGATTTATTAAAGATCTGCCATATTGGCCAGACTCTTAAGGAATCTAAGCATTTGTATCGCTGATGCAAGCCAGCCAGATCTTAAGTATCTGAGCACCTTAATGGAGACAAGATAAAACTTATATAAAGAAAGGCTGTGGGAGGGATCCAGGATTGGAGCTCTCTTCCTTTGACTTTAGTATAATAGGAGGGTTCCTCTCCTTGCCCCTCACTTTAGCAGACATACATTTAGGAATGTTACATCCGGTAGCATAGAACCAATAAGTCAATATACCATTCTTAATAGTGAATGAAAAGCCAGGTATTGTGCTAGATGCTGAGAACACAATACAAAACCCACACAGTCTCTGCTTTCAAGAAGATGATATGTAATAGTAAACAACAATATCTACTGAAGGAGGGGCTGTCCTAGACCCCGGAAGTCTTCACAGACATAGGATTGATTTGGACCTAACAGTTCTAGTTCTCCCTTGCGCAGGTAAAGAAATTCAGCCACAGCTTCTTCAGGAAGTTCAACAGACACTTCCTGTGTAGGTCTGGTCATTTGGTGAAGAGACAGGATCTGACTTTGGAGTCAGCCTCAGCTCACTCTTTTTTTGGGGGGACGGACTAGGCAATGGGGTTAAGTGACTTGCCCAGGGTCACACAGCGAGTAAATGTTATGTGTCTGAGGCCAGATTTGAACTCAGGTCCTCCTGAATCCAGGGCCTGTGCTCTATCCACTTTGCCACCTAGCTGCCCCTCAGATCACTCTTGACAGGGGAGCTGGAAGGTGGGATCCAGGAAGAAGTGGGACTCAGAAAGGTTGGTGATTTGCCTGGTTCCTGGCAGGGAAGCTGACATCATCTGGTCTCACCCCAAAGAATGCCCAGTGGAGTCAGTGGCCAGCCTGGGCCTTCCCCTCTCTCTGCCCCTGACCTCTACTCTGCTGCCCTGACATCTCATCACTCTCTCTCACACCCTCTGGTCTCAAAGTCTCCTCTCTTAGCAAAGAGAAGTTGAACAGCCTACAGATGAAATCCAGTTTCTGCTCTCTCCCATACGCACAGTTAGGAAAACTGAGGCCTGGAGAGGGGAAGACATTCTCCCAAGCTTATAGCAAGTAAGGAACAGAGCCCAGATTCTTCAGCCAGGCATTCAAACCCCTCTCTAGTTTCCAGCTGGTATCTTCCCTCACCAAATGCGGAGGCCACATCTTCCTGCTCAGGATGGGGCTGTAGGCTCTGGGGACAGAACAGTGATGACGGCTGGGCCTCTCCGAGACTATGCACTTGTGTCTTGGCCCTTCAGCCACACATCCCTTCGCCTCCTTGCCTGTTTTTCCCTAACCTTGCTTCCTCCAATCCTGCAGAGGCAAGGCCTGGTTTGGGCCACCAAGGGGCAGCATTGAGTTGCAGATCTACCTCGGAATGGAGCTTGTGAAGTGGGAGGTGACCGACCCTCTCTTCCCACAGTTGTGCTAGAACTAGGATGTCATTCCCCTCCAAAAAAGTCTAAGCTTGGTGATCCATATGGCTAACAAGGGCATGAGATCTTGGGAAGGGACTAGACTCTGGTACTGAGAGCACTGGAAGGGGGGCTTAAGGAGAGAATCCCAGGGTCTATGGTTTAGTGCTGGGAGGGATGTTGAAAGCCATTTAGTGACTTCCCCCCTACACACCCCAATATCATTTTACAGATGCCCAGAGTCATACTGCTAGCAATTGTCAGAGTAATTTGACTCAAGTCCAGAACTTTGCCCATGGTGCCCTCTCAGCCTCAATGTAGCAAAGAAGGAATGGGAGTGAGAACATGAGTCTTAGTGATGAGAATTCAGTGAGAACGAAGGGGTCAGTGAGACGATGGTGCTTCAGTAAGGGGAGGAGAGTTCAGAGAAATGGGGGACCAGGGATGAGATGATGGGACCTCAGAGAGAGAATGGGGGGGCTCAATGAAAGGATAAGGGAATAGTGAGGGGGTAAGGGGATCAGTAAGAGGATAGGGATCCAAGAAGAGGGCAGAAACTCAGTGAGAGACTGGGGGTTCAGTGAGAGGCTGGGGGATCAATAAGAGCATGAGGGCTCAGGGTAGGGATGGGGAATCAGTGATGGGATGGAGATTCAGGGAGTGGATGGCTGTTCAGGGAGAGGATTTAGGGAGTCAGGAAACAGGGGGGGATCAGGAAGGGATGAAGACTAGGTGATGAGATGGGGCTCAGTGAAGGGGATTTGAGGAACTTAGCTGTTACATGGGAACTCAATGAGAGGATAGGGGCTTCATGAGGAATTGGGGGCTTAGGCAGGGAGAGAATAGGGTTCAGTGAGAAGATGTGAGGTGCTGAAGGGCAGATATAAAGCACACTTCCCTTCTTGCAGGACTTTTAATGCACGAGTTTAAACCCTGGGAAGTCACAGAATCTCTGTGCCCTTCATTCCCCAGATTTATGTAAGGGAAAACACACTTCATGTCATTCTTCCGCCATCTGGAGGTGGGTTTGTCTGGTCACCTCTCTCCCTGGAGGTACGATCTCTGGAGGCCCATGAGAATTCTCTTGGGAATGAAGACACTAGAGGATCTGTTGAAGGAACCAGTTCACTGGGGGGAGAAAAGGGTTAGGGAGGCCCGTAATTCCTCTCTGGTCCATTCCCTCATTTTCCAGAGAAGGGAGAGGACATAAGAGATGAGGTCATGCGGAGTGAAAATAGCCAGGATTCCACCTCAGAGTCCGACTCCAAATTAGCTTTGCCCTCCCACTGCACCATACCCTGACTGAGCAAGTCCCTTTCTTTCCCGCTCTGAGCCTCAATCACCTCTATAAATTGGAGACAGTAATCTCTGTGTACCTGGGAAGGCTGTTGGAAGGTGGGGCGGGGGCACTTTGCAAACCTTAAAGTGATAAAGAAATGGAAGATTATTTATCATGTTGATAATAGTAATAATAATAAAAAAAACTCTGGGGGATTGAGGTAAGAAAGCCACTCGAGGCAGAATTCCTGACGCTAGGCAGAGTCTCCTCAGCCCTTGCATTCTATGTCCTTAGGCACTTTGCCTTCACTGGAATCCGCCCCTGGTTGGTCAGGGGATGTTTTCTAGCCCAGGAAGGGGGAAAGTGGGCTGAGCCTCAGGTCACTGCCGCAGGAGGGATGTTGCAAGAACTTCCCAGAGTGAAAGGTAGGGGAGCCTGAAGGCAGGTGGAAGTGATCAGGCCGCTTCTTCAGGCTCTTTTAAAGCTCTGCACCCGCCAGAGCTGGGATAGAACCTGGAAGCTCCAAAGGTCCCGCCTACAAGAAGTATCTCCGGGATCCCCTGAGGAACTACCGTCCCTTAGGGAAAGGCTAACTATATTCCAGACAAAATGAGGGCCAGACCAGACTCTTGGACCCTCCATACCCCTGGGCTCGTGTTTTCAGCTGGCTTTTGGAGCTCAGAGCATCTTCCTTGCCTGCGGGAACAGCCCACCCCTCGGGTCCCGGACTGGGCATAGGGCGGGTATACCACTGTGAAGGGAAAGTGCACTGAGGTCCTCCTACTCCAGCCGGTCTCCAAATGCCGTCGCCCCCACCCCTTCCTTGGGCTTTCTCCCTCTTCCCCGGGAGGATTGGAAGATGTGGCGCCGCGCGACCCAGAGGCACTTGGCCGGGGCTCCCAAAGCTAGACCGCCCGCTTTAGAGTTTCAGGGATTGGAGGGCAGTTTCAAGGGGTCCCCTCGTTCGAGGCCACAGGGCAAAAGGAAGTCCAGGATCTGAAGAGACAAGCGGGGAAAGCAAAGACTCAGGCAGAGAGAGGTCAGTGATTTGGGAGGTGCCTACACTCGACTCGGCTCTGGAACAGGGCAGAGACTATACAGGCTCAGAGGAAAGATGACTGGGCTTGGGATGGGGTGGAGCAGAGGAACAGGCCCTTTATGCTAGTCGCGGGGCGCTGAGAGGAGAATTTACGGGACTTCAGGACACACTGGGACAGGCCACTGGGGTTCTCGTAGGGGAGAAGGTGCTGGACGTCGGGGACGCACCGGGACAGAGCCAGGCTTTGGTGAGGTGGCCGATGGGTTCAGGGAAAGGACAGCGGCCTAAAGAACACTAGCACTAACCCCAGGGGCGCAGGCCCTCCCAGGGTGTCCTTGGCTGGGGGCCGCAGGAAGCGCCCTAAGTCTGGCCTGCCCCACTCCTCTTTCTCTCAACTCCAACACCGCGTCTCCCCCTCTCAGTCTCTCCGTCTCCCGCTTCCCCGCCTCCCCGCCCGCGGCCTCGGCAGCGGCGCGATCTCATTCCCAAAGCCCTAATGCGTCCCATCCATCATGGGCGTCTCCCACCTTCCCCCCACCCCCACCCGCTCCGGCCCCCGCCCTCCTCCCCCCCCCCCGCCCGCATTAAAGCCGCATATGCAACCTATGAATTATCAACTGAAAGGAGTCAATTACCAGCTCGGCCCCGCGCGTCTGGGCGCGATCGCCCCGAGCGAGGGAATGGGCGGGACTGTGGGGCTGCTGCAGCGGCCTCCTTTTTTTTTTTTGTGGGGGAGCAAGGAGGGCCCCAGCAGCAGGGCATAAGAGTAGGTGGGGCAGGGGCAGGGCAGGGACTTGGGCAGAGGCGGCCCCGCAGCAGTCCAGTCCCCTTCTCTAGCCAGCTTCAGGCTTCTATCTCGGCCTCTCTATGTATCTGTCTCCGTGTCTTTTCCGTGTTTCTACTTCTCTGTCTCCTATGTCTCTCTATCTCTGTCTGCCTGTCTCTCTCTCTGTTCACTATCTCGGGCTGTGTCTCCCTGTACAGCTGTCTCTGTGCCTCTCTATCTCCTTTTCTATCTACCTGTGTGTCTCTAGTTCTGTCTCTTCCCCCCCCCCCGCCCCCGCACACATGCACATAAACACACTCAGGCGGCTTTGTAAATACACACACTCATTCGGACACACACGCGGGCGAGCTCGCACCCACTCTTTCTGGGAGTGCAGTAATGAGACGAATTCAGACTGGGCCCTGGAGTCGGCGGCTCTAAGGCACCTTGCCTGGCCTGTGCCCTCTCCAACAGACTCTCTCTCGGCCCTGGACCCCTCCCCCTCATCGACCCCTCCCTTCTCCAGCCCCCTCTCTCCCCGTCTTCTTCTCTCCTTTCCCCTCCCGGGGGCTGCGAGAGGCGCTTAGGGAAATGAGGCGGCGGTAATAGGTTTACTGATGAAGTTGACCGCGGCGCCCCGGGGGAGGACGACAGAGAGCGCTCCCTCCCGCAGCCTAGCCGGCCCCTCCCCAAGCTCGAAACCCGGGGAGGGGGGCGAGGGAGGAGTTTGGCCTTACCTACTTGCGTCTGGACTGGCGGGGAAGGGGGGGGAATGTTTCACCTTTGGTAGAGGAGGACACCCCCCACCCCGTACTGACAGGGAGCCGGAGAGCGACGGAGAGAGGTGGGGAAAGGGGACAATGGGGAGACCTGGAGGGAGATGGAAGGAGTTGGAAAGAGAGGAGATGGGGAGAGAAGAAATGGGGAGAAATAAAGGGAAGTAGAGGGAGGAGTAGATGAAGGATATGGGGAGATGGAAGGAGTTAGAAGAGAGATCGGGGAAATGGAAGGAGCCGGGAAAGGCTGAGGGAAAGGGGGAGAAGTGGAGGGAGAAAGGAGGGGGTGTGAGAGGGTAGCTCCCCTACTTCTTTGAGGGGTGAGAGTAGGAGGCCTTTGAACGCCAAGGCCCCTCTGAAGGAAGCTGGGGAGAGGGTAGTCCCTTCCCCGGCTGGTCCAGAACCTGTCTGGCAGGTTTTTAAACGAAAAAGTGAAGTAGGTTGGAGAATTCTTCCTTTGGCTGAAAATACTCCCATCCCCTTAGAGCTTAGGGGCCCAGAGAATGGTTGAGACTCCGTTTTAGGGCCTCTGGGGTACAGGGTGCTAGGAACCTGACCCAGATTCTCTGTGTATGACTTTGATTGTAACTGATCCGGAAATCCGGGGTCTCTGATCCTACATCTCTATGGCTTTTCCTGACTCTGGGATTTTAGGACTGACTGTGTGTCTGAGATTCTGGGTCTTATTGGGGAAGATTTTAACACCAGAATCATTTGAGGTGTCTGCTGAAGTCCCTTTGGTGCCATTCTGTCCTAGTCTCTGGGGTTTTCACTTCAGGTAAAGTGATTCTCTTTGTCTCCAAGGAAAACTGCCGTACCTGCAGATAGAGTGGGCACTGTCCCCGGGAGGATGCTGACTACCTCACTGGACTCAGAGGCCCAGAGGCTCCAGGCTACCTTGTGACTCCTATTTCCTTGGGCAGGTGTCCTCCTGACTGACACCTTCTATCATCTAGAAGATGAGGTGTCTTTTAACTCTGACCAGAAGATCCTAATGGGCTCCTTCCCAAAAGAAATTCTACAGACCCCCAGGCACAAGGATCAGAGGGGGAGGGGGAAGACAGGATGCTGATTTTTGTAGAGTGCTTTAAGGTTTACAAGGATTTGAAATCTCTCCCCCCCTCCATTTCATGGAGCCAAGAGGGCGGTGGGAATGCAAAGAGACACATGGCTTCAGGTCCAGATTTGGCAAGGGTGAGCTCTGCAATCTGTCTCAACTAGGAGATTCTGGACTTTGCAGCTCTTCCCTGGAGAGGGTGGGTGCATTGCTATATCCCTGCTCAGAAAGGTCTAGATCTAGTCTTTCATGTGTGATTCCCTTGCTGCTTACCATCAGCACCCAGCCCCTCCAGGTCTTAAGGAAGAAGCTTCATGAGTGGCTGCTCTCTGCTGATGGTCCAGCAACTGGTGACAGGCCTGTGCCCACTCAGCTAATCAGCCCCATGGTTCCATTCCCAGAACCTCAAGGCATCAGAGTGGATATCTGGCTGTACTGCTCTGGATAAAACCCTAGAAATCACACTTAAGAATGGACTGAAAAAAATGAGATCTTGGGTTTGGAAGAAAGCAACCTTAGGGGCATCTAGTCCAATCTGTCCCTATCCAAGAATGCCTTTGAGTCAAAGGCAATATCCCTGAAAGTGACTAGGGAAGGGGAACCTGTCACATCCAGAGGTAGCCTGCTCCACTTTGGCTTCTACATCCACCCAACCCTACCTCCCTGAAACCTTTCCCTACCATGTCCTTTTAGTTCTGACCTCTGGAGCCAAGCAGAGCAAATTTAAACTCTCTTCCACTTGACTAGCCTCCAAACCTGAGACACAACTTTCGTGGCCTCCCTAAATCTCCTCTCCAGAGTCAATATCTCTTCAAACACTTCACAGAGCATGCATTCAAATTCCCCCACTATCCCAGCTGCCATATTCTAAATACCCTCTAGCTGATCTTCAGTATTCAGAACTGAGGCAATACTCTGGTTGTGGTCTAAGACCAGGCTGTCAGTCTCCATCTTATGCCTGGACCCTCTGCCTCTCTCAATGAAGCCCCAAATCATCTGATTTTCTTAGCTGCCTTAACATACTAGTGATTTATTTTGATAATGAAATCCTCTAGGATGCCATGGTCTTTTTTTTTTTGTCTTGGATGAATTAATATCTAGCTATGCCTCCCTCATCTACTAGTCAACTAAAATTTTTGAATGCAAGTGTTAATGGGCTTAAATGTAGTCATGCTTTTAAGTTCCTTTGAAAATGTGAAGACAGGTGGTGCAGTAGGAAAAACTGAATGCACCTCAGATACTGTGGGTTTGAATTTTGGCTCTGCCTCTTATTACCAAAGTGACTCAGGCTGGAGGCTTGACTTCCTCTAGAAAATGAGGGGGGTTTGACCCAATGGCCCCTAAGGTTCCTCCTGACTCTAAATGGAGAATCACCTCTTCGTTACTCTTTCTACTCTCTTTGGGGATCCTCCCTTTGCTCCAGGGTGCAGCTGTGGTACCAAAGGGTAGAACCCTCCCAGAGCACCCCTCCCCGCCACTCTTGTTGTGAATCTCCCCACCCCTGGCCTCTATCCCAGCCTCTAGTTTTTCTCTGATAACCCTTAGGCCCCTGCCTTCTAGCTTGAACTGGATTTCCCGAGGGCAGGGATTGCAGCCTGCTGGCTTCTTTGTCTTGGGTCACAGACTCCCAGAGACTCCCGAAAGAGCTGAACCTTCTTACCTTTTGTTTTCAGGTATCAACTTAGCACAGTGGGAAGAGCACTGGATTTGGAGGTAGAAGGTCTGGGTTCTAGTCCTGCCCCAATACTTAACTGACTGTGTGATGCTGGGTGAATGCCTGAGAGTTAACCTAAGCCTTAGGTTCTTCATCTGCAAAACAGGGACTTAACTCTTCTTCAAGCCTTCAGGTTGTAATCTAAGTTGTACTGCTTGCTACCTTGGGCAAGTCTCTTGCCCCATCTACAAAGTGTGTGTGTGTGTGTGTGTGTGTGTGTGTGTGTGTGTGTGTGTGTGTGTGTGTGTGTGGTTGAATTAATGATTTTACTGTCCCTTCAAGATCTAAATCCTGGGATATTAAGGAAAGTGCTGGGATGATTATGTTGTTTTTACAGATGAGGAAACTGAGGCCAAGAGGGGTAAGTGGCTTGAACCAGGATTCAAATGGAGGAAGTCCCTGAGGTCAGATCCCAAAGCTCTTCTCCCTAAAGCTGTCTCTGACCTCACCCTCCATTGATGCTGGAGCCAAGCCTTTGAAGATGGGAGGATTATGGGGGAGTGTCTCAGACATTCACCCTATTCTGTGACTCCTGGATCTGTGTCTTGGGGGCACCAAGCCCTGATTTTATGTATTTCTGGGCAGAAGCTGCCCAGTAGGCCCATCCATCCCTTGGTCTTGGACCAGAGAAGGAGGGGGTGGTGGGAGCTAGAAGAAGGAGGAGAGTAAAGGGGAGGGGGCTGGGCCCTGGGCTGGGTTCAGGGGCCAGATCCCTGAGGCCTTGTTCAGGACCATGTCAGGCAGTCTGCCTGATTCCCATTAGCAGGGCCTGCCTGGCCTTCCTTCCCATTATCAGGCAGCCAGAGGGGGTGTTGGGTCCGGGTGGGCAGGCAGGCGAGGGGGAGGGCACCTGCCATGTGAAAATGTTGGTGGTTCCACCGGTCACTCCTACCATTAGCGTCCTGGTAGATACGCCATGATTTATCAGTGACTTCATTTCCCCCGTCTGGTGTAAATATATTTATACCCCGGAGTGGCCGATAAATTTCCCTTATGAATCCTGTTATCTCCCCCATTAACCATTTGTCACCTTTTATGCTGCTGAGGAAGGAGGGGTGATGGGGGGGGTCTGAGACAGACCCTGGCAGGCAGCCCCCCCAAGTCCCAAAGAGCTCTGCTCCATGGGCCGGCTGAACTCTTCACCCCTGCTCAGCCCCATACAGAGGAGCCCCAGGGATATTAAGGGCCAGCAAGCTGAGAATCCTGGAATATGGGCTGGATGAGATCTCAGAGAGCACCCAGGCTGGCCCTTTCCCAGCCCAATCAGGAATCCTCTCTGTGATATCCTTGACCATGTAGTCATGCATCCTTTGCTTCTGAGCTAACAGGGAGCTCAGCACCTTCCCCTGCATGAGGAAGTTGGTCTTCCACAGACCTTGTCAAAGTGACTGGGCCAGATAATGGGGGTGTTAAACTAACTGGAAATATGTGACTTCCTATCTGTGGAGGTCTTTGATTAAAAGCTGCTTAAGTAGTTACAAAGGATCATAGAATTACAGAATCTCGGAGTTGGAAGGCCTTCAGAGTTTATCACTAACCCGTACTAGGGCAGGAATCTCCCCACACTGGAGATGAAAATCAGTCAGCAAGCTTCTCCTAGAATTCCCTCCAGTGATGAGTTGCATCTCCAGGCAGCTCATTCTAACTTCTGGACAGCTCTGTTTGTTAGGAAATCTCCTTACACTGAATGTAAAGTTGGTCCTTTTCAGCTTCCCCTTCTGGTCCCAGGTTCTGCCCTCTAGGGCCAACCTGAACCAGGCTGATAACTTGCTCCTAATGGCAGCCTTGAAAATACTTAATAATCATAACTTCATGTTTCTAAAGTCATCTAAAGTGTGCAAAGACTTCCCCTACAAAACCTTCTAAAGTTGGTAGAAAAAGTATGATTATAACCATTATACAGATGAAGAAACAGAGAGGGTAATTAACTTGCAGATGGTCACCCAGATTGCAAATGTTGGTGCCAGGATCCCATACTAGGTAGCCCGACCCCATCTTCACCCCCACCCATCTCTTTTAGATAAATATTTCCTTTTCTTTCAACTGACCCTGTTATGGAATGGTCTCAAGGTGCTTTTCCAACCTCTGGACACTCCAGCTTATCAATGAGAATTGGTGTGATATAATGGTTAGAGGGAGTCAGGAAGACCTGAGTTCAAAACCTACCTCAGGTAATTACTAGCTGTAGGACTATGGGAAAATCCTCATCTGTAAAGTGAGAGAGTTAACCTATGTGGTCTCTAAGGTTTCTTGCAGTTGTAATTCTATGACCCTATGACTCTCCTCCCTAAAACTGAGCACAAGACTCTGGTTGGGGTCTGACCAGCACAGGGGACACTGGGACTCTCACCTCTCTGTTCTTGGAAGTCCTATCCCCTCTGAATAATGCAGCCCAATATCCCATCAGCTTTTTTTTTGTTTTGGCTGCCACATCACAGTATTGATTTATATCAAGCTCTTGGTGCACTAAGACCTCCAGATCCTATTCAGTTGAACAGCTAGGTAATTACGCCTTCCCTGTCATGTGTGTGTCCTTGTTAAATAGATTTGTCTTCTCATGCAGCTGTCTGCCTTGGGATGGGGCTGTACTTAAGACAGGCACAGACTGGGAAGACCTTGGTGTTGGTGAAATGTGTTGGGCTCTCTCCACCTTCCTGCCTTGTATCTATATGTGTTGACTCCAACTAGGTTGTAAGCCCCTTGAAGGCAGGCACTTTCCCACCTCTGACCCTGTAGGTCTTCAGTTCCTAGCACAGCACCAGGCACATGATGGGGGCTTAATAAATGCTTCGTGATTACTTGATTATTCTTGACTTTTATTTGTCAGAATTTTCTCCACCTCTCTAAGCTCCTTTCTTCCTAATTCGGCTCTGTTCTCTTTCCTGTGTTTGACCTTTCTCAGCTCGTACCAGAATCCCTCTCATTATAAGAGCTGATCTTTGTCCTCTGAGCATGACCAACTTGGGAAGATGGGGAGGAGGAAGGGGTCTTTTCTAACTCCAGCACTAGGAAAATGCAGATTCCTCCCAAGCAGAGCTGAGACCCAGGTGGCCAGGAAGCCAGAACAAGAGAGCCTAGGGGCCAGTCAATCCAGGTCAGACCCTGTATCCTCTGGCATGGTAGGGCTAGAGCTAGGAGGGTCAATCCAGGAAGGCTTCTTGGAGGAAGAGGGTAGTATTGAGAATGAGAGAGAGGAGACAAGGAGAAGCATGGGAATGAGGAATGTCCAGGGCTGGGGCTCGCTTGGAAAGGCCAAAGACCTCAGGTGTGTGTTTGGGCATATCTCACTTGTACTTTTGTGGGTGGAGAAACTCTGGACCAGAGGGGTCCAAGTACTTCTGGAAAGTCACACAGCATGTGAACAGCCATAGCAGAATGAGCATGATATCTCTCCCCTGCCTCCTCCCCCCTGCCCAACTACCTTCCTCCACACACATCCTGTTGATCATGGGGAATGATCATAACACCTCACAACCCTATAAGCTTTAAGGTTTACAAAGAGCTTTTCTCACAACACTGAAAGTGTAAACTGTCCATCAGTCAGCCAACAAGCATTTAATTCAATATTTTCTGTGTGTCAGGTCCTATGCTAGAGGCTGAGGATACAAAAACAAATAAATAAAAGGCAAAACCAAAGGCTCTGCCCTCTAATGGGGAGATCACATGTAGATAATCAGGTATACACATGATAGAAAGAGAACAATTGGAAAGTAATCTGTAAGGAGAAGGAGTTGGCAGCTATGAGTATGAGGAAAGGGCTGTAGAAGGTGGCGCCTGAGCTGAGTCTCTAAGAAAGCCAGGGAAGCTCAGAGTAAGAGACAGGGAAGGAGGGTGTTCTTGGCATGAGGCACCGACAGTGCAAAGACATGTAGTGGGAGATGGATCATGCTGCTTCAGGAATTACAAGCAGGCACTTACTCCTGGATCATAGAATGCAGTGTCTGAGGGGGAATAAAGTGTAAAAAGACTGGAAAGACAGGGAGGGGTCAGGATGTGAAGAGTTTTAAATGTCTAATAGAGGACTTTCTACTTAATCCTGGGGGAAATAGTGAATAGTAGGGGCTGGAGAGGGGTGACATGGTCAGACCTGCCCTTTAGGAAGACCACTTTGACCACTGACTGAAGTGGGGAGAGTCTGGAGGCTGGCAGACCCTGCAGCAGTCTCTTGCAACAGTCCAGGCTTGAGGTGATGGGGGCCTGAATGAGGGGGTGCCAATGTCAGAAGAGAGATGTTGGAAAGCCAGAAGAAGACAATACATGGCAACAGAGTGGATGTGGGGAAGGGGTGAGAGCATGAAGGGTCAAGGATGGCAGCCCTAGGATGATGGTGGTGCCCTGGACAGTAACTGGAAAGTTAGGAAAAGTGAAAGGTTTGGGGGGGAAAGATATGGAGTGCCCAAGGTGGCTGCCCATTGACCTGGCGCCATGATACCTCATTCAGAGAAGTTCGGCTCCTGAGGGCTGTTCCCTACCTTTCTTGCTGAAAAATTGTAGCTCCCATTCTCTGAAGGGCTCCTGGATGGGACCACGATGTTGGGAAGCCAGTTGGGACAATGTGTATGTGTGTGTGGAGACTGAATGAGTGCAGTAACTGGAGGCAATCAGCATGAGGTCAAGTCCTATCCATGATATGGATTAGCTGTGTGATCCTGGGTGAGGGATTCCTGCCCCTCCCACCACCTATCTGCCATGAGTCTCAGTTTCCTCCTCCATAAAATGGGGTAATAATCCTTGCCCTGTCTACCTCACAGAGTTGTTGTAAGGGAGGTGTTTCATATATATCTTAGACCTAGGCCCATAGACAGAGAGCTGGGAGAGGCCTCAGAGACCAGAATCCAACTGCCTCATTTTTTAGATGAGAAACAGAGGCTTGAAGAGTTTAAGTGACTTGCCCAAGGTCACACAGATAGTAAGTGATGGAGATAAATTTGAACCCAGGTCAATCCTCTGAATCCAAAGCATTGGAATGCTAGAGAAGTTCTTATTATGTCAGGGCTCCCCCCAACCCTTGAAGCCCCCAATAAATCTCCCCCATGGGGGATAAAATTTCAGCCTGTCAGAGCTGGAAGATCGTTGATCAATCAACAAACATTGATTAAGTGCTTACTGTGTGTCAAGCACTGTGCCAAGTAAGTGCTGGGGATTCAAAGAAGGCATGAGAGTCCCTTACTAGCTTTGTGACCTTGAGCAAATCAGTTCTGTGCTCCCAGCCTCAGTTTTCTCCTCTGTAAAATGGGGGATAAGAATGCTTGCATTACCTAGAGAGGCCACAAGATGGAGCAGCGGATAGAACACAGACCCAAGTAGGGGTCAGACCAACTTCTCAGACACTACCTCAGTGACCCTGGACAAGTCATCTAACTTCTCTTGTCCTCAGTTTCCTCATTTGTAAAATGGGGATAGTAATAGCATCTATTTCATAGGGTCATTATGAGGCTCAAATGAGAGGATATGTGTAATGTACCTTACAAACCTTAAACTGATATTTAAACCTTAGCAATGTCACGTATTTCATAGGTTTGCGAGGGAAAGTCATGGTGGCAAGCGACAGAGGTCTTAGGGTTGGGAGAGATGCAGAGACAGGTCTCTGCAGAGATGCAGAGATTCCCTGACTCACAGGAAAGGCAGGATTCTTTCCCCTAGGCCAGGGAAGAGAGCAGTCAGAACTTCCTGCCCTCAGGGGGCAGGACAAGCCTGGATGGAGGCTGCCTTTGGGATCAAGTTCTTGAGTACTCTTTAGCCCCAGAGCCCCTTCCCAGAACGTGTGTCCCGAGGCCATCCTCTTTGTCAGAGCCTAATTAGAAACAAGAAGAAAGATGAGCCTGGAGGAGCCCTAAGCTGCCTGGGTGGTCCTGCAGGGTGAGAGGGGGGCATTGATCATTTGCTATTTCCTACATGGTGGGAAATGATCTTTTCTAGCAGCTGCAGACATTACCTGTGGAAGCTTCCTAGCCCAGCCCAGCCCAGCTCTGGGGCTACCTGACCATTCCTACAGAGAAGGGAGGGTGAGAGGTGACGTGGGTAGGGCTGAGAAGTTAGCCAAGAAAGAGCCTGCAGGAAGACAGGTTCCCAGGTAGCCTCCATGAAGAAGGAAGTGGCCATCCCTGTCATCTTTCCTGGTCACATCTTTATATGGAGTCTTGTATTCATTTCCATCAAGGCCAGGGATGGAGGAAAGGAGACTTGGAGTGGGGTGGGGTGGGGATGGGCATGCTGGCCTTGCTCAAGCCTTTCAGAGAAAGGCTGTCATGTGAAAAGGGAATCTGACAGGCTGGCCCCAGGGGGCAGAATGAGGAGGAGCTGGGGGGAGTTACCAAGAGGCCAACTGGTGCTGGACGTCTGGACAAACATCTTCACAATCAGCTCTATCCAAAATCGGCATGGGCTGCTTCTAGAGGGAGTGAGTTGGGCCTCCTTAGAGGTCTCCAAGCATCTGCTGGGGAGGCTTTGTAGTGATTTCTTCCCTGGCTCCATGATCTACATGTCTCCGAGGTCCCTTCCCAGTTTTGATATTTTGTTCTTCTCTTTTTACTATGCCCATTTTAGAGATGAGGAAACTGAGGCCTAGAGAATGACTTGCCCAAGATCACTTGGCCAGAGGCAGAACTAGAACTCAGTTCCAACCTTCTCACTCAGATCTGGAGCTGTAAGATTCAGGTCAGTGGCCTCCCTCAGCTGTGAGGAGAGGAATCTGAGCTAAGTGGTAGGAAATCTGAACAACCCTTTTTCTCTTTTCTGGGCCTCAGCATCCTCACCTGTAAAACAAAGAATTGCCTGAGATATTTCCTTAGATTGCCTTCTGCCATGTGAGTTTTTTTTGAATGTATGAACTCTCTGGGCGCTCCAAGGGCACAGGAAGAACTGGGAGATGCCTCTACACACGTACAAATATACATACAGTGACTCATAATCAGAGAAAGAGAAAGGGAGAGACGGGTTCGTGGGCAGCCCAGCTGCAGAAAAGGATGGCTACCCCAGACAGACTTGATTTGGATTTATCCAGGCCTCACCACCACCAAGATGTGTTGAAGCAGGACCTTCCCCCTCCTACCCTTTTCAGGGCCAATCTGTGCCCCCAGTCAGGGCCTGGCTTCCATTGTGCTCAGTCATCTCTCTGTGAAAAACTCCCCCTGGGTCTTTCTCCATCTTCCTATCTGTCTGTCTCTCTGGGGAGAGGCTCTCCCCCCATGCCCTTTCCTTTTGTACAAGGTTGGTCTCCTTGGGCAGGAGGAATGTGTGTGTGTGTGTGTGTAATGCTTGCCTGGCCAGCTCCCCCTCTCCCATCCCCCTCAGTCATTCTCAATGTCATAAATTTCCACATCTCTCTCTCCTCCACTCGGCAATATTACCTGAGCCTCCGTCATTGCCGGCCTGGCTCCCTCCCTCGATCCCAGATGGGCAAGGCCATCTCTGAGCTCCTGAAAATGAGAGAGACGGATGGGGGTGGGGGCCGGGGGAGGGGCAAGGAGAGATGGAAAGACAGAGAAGGGCTTCATCTCCTCCTTTTTCTTCTCCCTCTGCTCTTTCTTTCTGCCTTTTCCATCTTATTCTTTTCTCTTCTGCTTCCTCCTTCCCTTCCCTTCCCTTGGCTTCTCTCCACTCTCCTCCTCTTCTTCCTCCTCTCCATAGTCCTCCTTTTCTTTCTCTTCTCTTCTTCTATCCCTCTCTTTTGCTTTCTCTTCTCTTTCAAAAGCCAAGTTCACTTACTCCAAGAGGCCTTCTTGAAAAACCCCACCTTGCTTCAATCGTGACACAGGGCTGGGAGTCAGGGCACCTGAGTTTTGGGTTCTGGCTCTGCCCCTGATTCACCGTGTGACCTTGGGAAAGTCCTTCTCTCTCTGGGCCCTGGTTTCCCCGCCTGTGAAATAAGGGGGTTGGACTGATTGACCAGCCATGACTCAAGTCATATTTTTTGATGAGTCCAGTTCCTTCACTCTATGGAAAGATGGCCAATGTTTCTAGTCCCGCCAGCCCACTTAGTCTTTGCTGAGACCTAGAGGCCCAGAGGAGGGAGCTCAGCACAGAAGAGCAGAGAAGGGGCCCAGGGTGTCCATCCCAATGCCTGGCCTTGGGCCTCTTTCCTGAGGACTACCAGAGAGGGGAGCTTGGATGAGACCCACAAAACTGAACAGACTCAATCAGTCTAAACTAATCTAATCAACTCAACTAATCAATCAGTCATTCATCAGTTGTAGGAACAGCTTTTAACAGTCAGATCAACCCCAAAGGGCAATGTGCTGCCTTTGGAGTGAGCTTCCCATCACTGGCCACTTGTCAGATGTGTGGTAGAAAGGATTCTAGTTCAGGTGTGGCTTGGACTAGAAGCCCCTTAGGTTTCTTCTAGCTCTGGCATTTTGTGATTTCATTGAGTCCTCAGATCCGAAGGGAAGAAGATAATTCCGTCTCAAAGCTGGAAGGAGCCTTAGAGATCATGTAGTCGAGCCTCCTTCATTTTACATTTGAGGAAACGGAGGCAGACAGAAGGGAAGTGATTTGCCCAAGGTCATACCAGTAGATTCTGGCAGAGCCAGAGCTCTTGGATGCCCCGGAATGCAGAGGCAGCTAGGTGGCAAAGTGGATGGAGCCTCAGCCTGGATGACTTCAGTTCAAATCTAGCCCCAGACACTTACTAGCTGTGTGACTCTGGGCAAGTCATTTAACCACTCTCTTCCTCAGTTTCCTCAAACGTAAAATGAGGATAATAATAGCACCTCCCTCCCAGGACTGTTGTGAGAATAAAATGAGATCCTATTTGTAAAGAAGTTAGCACAATGAGTGGCACATAGCAGGTGCTTCTTTTCTTCCTTCCATGGGAATCTTTGGTGCCAGTCCCAGACCTCACTGCCTCCTGGTGCCAGACAGAGGAAGGTAGGGAATGGTTTCTACTCAAGTTAGGGCTCTGGGCTCCGCTAGCAAGGTGGGGGTGGGATGAGGTTCAATGCAGTTTGCATGGTACTATCCGATTGGCTGGGGAGAGTCCAATGAGGCAAGGCTATGTCTGGACTCAGGACTCCATCTTTTTTTTGGGGGGGGTTAGGCAATGGGGTTAAGTGACTTGCCCAGGGTCACATCGCTGGTAAGTGTTATGTGTCTGAGGCCCGATTTGAACTAAGGTCCTCCCGAATGCAGGGCTGGTGCTCTATCCACTGCCCCCACATTCCTCCATCTTTAAAGGGATTTACTGCATCATAGAATTCTGGGTGTGGGAACCTTAGAGACATTTTGCTCCAGCCCCATTTATAGAGGAAAAAAACTGAGGCTCAGAGAGAAAGGAAGGGACTTGGTCAAGGTCACACATCTAGGTTTGTAACACCAAATTCAATCTCTGTCCATCACTCACCCTGCACTTTCAAGCCAGCCAGAGCAGGAATGAGGGGTGGATTGGGTGTAGGGTGGGGAAGAGATTGGCAATGCCTTCAGAGGCTTTTTCCCATGCTGCTGAGACAGTCTTTGTGACCCAAGCATGGCCCACATCAGGAAAGGAAAAGGGTCAATGAAAAGCGGAATCCTCTCTCAGGGGACTTTGAGAGCTGAACGCAAGTATGCATTCAGGAGGACGCTGGCCCAAAGAGGGACCTGCCTTGTGCTGCTTGGTGTTGGGGAGTCAGAACCAGAAACAACTGAGGGGAGGAGTTGCAGAGAGGGCCACTCAAATTGTATGGAAGGAAAAGCTACCTCACTGTTCAAGCTACCTGGTGGTGGAAGGGGCTGCCTGAGAGGCAATGAATGGGCCTCCCTCCTGCCCTCCCCACACACTTGTGGCAGTGCGGTAGAGTGGTGTTCAGGCATGGCCTAGAGGAAAGGCCTTCCTGGGCTCTTGCCAGCTCTAGGATTCTTTAATAATGGAAATCAGTTCCTGACCTCCAGCCCCTTAACAAGAATAGTTAACATTTATATATGGTTTGCAAAGCACTTTATGTGTGTTATCTTATTTGATCCGCATAACAACCCTGGGAGGTAGGAGCTAACGTTGTCCCCAGCTAGGAAGTGTTTGAGACAGAATGGGAGCCTCTCCCCACTGCATTGCCTATGGTGGGGAAGAGAAGGGGGATGGAATCTGTCTCTCGCCTTCGACTTCAGCTTCCCTAAGGGCAGGTCATTATCTCCACTTAACAAAGTACCCTGTCACCATAATGGCCTCTCCTTCTGGGATCCTACTTGAAGCCTCCTCTGAGGAGCAGGTGTCTCTCCTCAGGTCTCTTAACAGAGTCAATAATAGTCAATAAACATTTATTAAGTGCCTACTGTGTGCCAGGCAGGTGCTAAGTGCTAGAGGAGCTTAGAGCACAGTGGGAGGTCAGGCCCAAGTCTGACTGGTTAAGATTCCTCATCTCTAACAGGCCCCAGAAGGCATGACACTCACTCAAAGTCCCACAGTCAGAAACAAACACACTTACACAGTTACCAAAGCATGCACCCATACACTGAGGAAGGAGGATCTCACACATAGATATCATCTTCCCCTCACCCCAGTAGGGGCACACACACCTGCTTTCAGTGGCAAACCCAGACACCCTCCCCCGGTGCTTGAGCCAGTATGAGAGCCCTGGGAAGTGTGTGTGTGTGTGTGTGTGTTGTGTGTGTGTGTGTGTGTGTGTGTGTGTGTGTGCGCGCGCGCGCGCGCGTTGTGAGCGTGGCAGGACGCTGCTACCTGGGGATGAACAGTAGTGGAGCTTTCGGGGGAGGGTGTGGAAAGGCAGAGGAGAACTCGGGAAGGAGGGGGTGCAAGGGGAGACTGTGCCGGGGGCGGGTCGCATACGGAGGGATGTGTGTGCGTGTGTATGTGTGTCCTGTGAGTGTGGCAGGGCTCTGCTGCCTGGGGAGGGACAGGATCGGAGCTGAGCTGGAGGTGGCGGGTAGGATGGGGGTGGGGGTGGGGAGCCGAAGGACGGAGGCTGCGCCGGGTGCGGGGCGCACACGGAGGTGCGTGTGTGTGTCTCAGGAACAGGGCGGGGGGGAAGGGGGGGCGGGCTCGGGCAGATAGCTGTGAGGTACGTTTCAATCTCGCCGGTTCGGGGAAGCCATTTCCAATCTGCTCTCTATCATTTTCAATATCATTAATCCCAGCCACTCCATTTTCCATGCTTGCTAGGCCAGGCCCCCGAGTGCGCGGCGGCGTCGAAAGTGACACATATTCATCACGGCCCGGGCGGGCGGGCGGGCGGCGCTGGTACAATATTAGTATTGCCCCCCCACCCCCCGCCCGGCCCCCGCCTTCCTCTCCCCCCACTCGGCGGCCGCGCAGCCCGAGATGGCCCGAATCCATCACCTGGAGACTGTCACCCTCCCCAGCCCGCCCATTTATTTGGGCACTTAGGAGGTAATTGGGCCCCATTAGCTGGGCGGCCGGGCGGGCGGGGGCCGCTTGGCTTTGGGGGAGCGGACCAGGGACCTGGGGCTGCGAGAGCTGTGGGAGGGGGGCGCCTCCTCCTTTCTCCTCCTGCGCCTCCCCTCCCCTGCAGTGGCTCTGAGCGCCCTGACATTGAATCTTGGGGGCAGCGACTACCCTTCCCTACCCCGGAAGGGAGTGTCTCCCCAGCTTTGGAACCGGGTCCTGTGAAAAGGGGAGTTCTCCTCCTCCAGGAAGCCTTTTCAGGTTGTGCCTCCGCTCCTGGGCACCCAGTGGAGATGATGTATGTATGGGGGGCAGGGCCTAGGTCTGCACCAAATTGGAGGAAAAGGGACCGGGTTAAGGGGGCAGTCGCGCCTCTGCCTTCCAGAAATCTTCGGGTGTGGGGGTTGGGGCAGGACAAAACAAAGCCGTCCATCTGGGAAGCCGACCAGTCCCGGACTGCTGGAAGGCCCGACTGCACCAGATCCCTCTGGTCAGGCCTTCTAGAGCTGAGAGTTTTCAGAACCCTGGGGACGAAGGGTGGGTGGTGCCTGACACTTATCAGGAGTTTAACAATTTACTCATTGATTGACTATTAGAGAAAGCTACCTAGAGGGAAGGGCAATCTCTGAAGCCAGGGTGTAATAGGGTGGGAGGTTAAGACTAAGCGTCCCGATCCTTCCTTTTCTCTTGAGCAACAAGGACCAGGTATCCGGTGGGCAGCCTGAAGAGAGGCGCAGGACGGCAAGGATGTAGGGTCAGGGCTCAGGGAGGGCGGGGTGGGGGGGCGGGCAGGAGGACCCGGGAGCGGAAGGACGAGGCAGGGGGTGCAAGAGAGCAAACGCTCAGCCCTCTCCCCTCTCATCGCCCCAAGCAGGGGCTCCCAGGCCGGAGAACACCCATTAACCCCGTCAGCAGATAAATTGGCCACCTTGTCAAACTCCCATTTAAAATGCAAACGAGATTTGACAGAGTCAACTGAGACTCGAGCCGTGGGAGGCGCTAATCCTGGGAAGCTAATTACGCCCTGGTGAGACCCTGAGGCCCTGCCTGCCTGGGGCGGAAGGAGGCTGTGCTGAGCTCTTGGTTGCCCTGGCCCAGCAGATCCAGCTGCTAGGCGGCAGCCAGGTTCCCTTTGCCTCTCCTGCCCTGCCATGCCCTCTGCGTCCCTCTGATCAAGCTTAGGCTGCTCCAGGGCTGCAGGGCCAGAGTTTAGGAGTCCTTGGCCCCGCCCGACCTCACCTAGCCTGACTGATGCCAAAGCTCCTCTTCCTCCTCCCCTCCCCCTCCCTCTTCTTTTCCTCCTCCTCCTCCTCCCCCTCCCTCTTCTCTTTCTCTTCCTTCTCCTCTTCTTTCTCCTTCTCTTCCTTCCCCTTCCTCTTCTCTTGCTCCTCATCTTCCTCCCTTTCCTCCTCCTCCCTCTCACCTCCTTCTCATCCTTCTCTTTCTCCTTGGATAGCCCCCATCTCCTTCAGCTCCTCTCCCAGACATATTCCTTGTTTATCCCACCTGACTCCAACGGCCCAGTCAAGTAACCTAGTCATTTATGAACTCAGATGTCCAAGGCTTTGGGAGTCAATGCCAGTACGGGAGATCCTTCAGGACTGCTATCAGAGGGGTAAGAGCCCCCAGAGTCAGGAGGCATTCTGCCCTTGTCTCATTGGGTGACTTTGGGTAAGTCTCCCTCACAGTATCCTGGTGTGTCAGAGCCTGAAGTCTGCAGGTCTATCCATTCTGTACTTGGGCTGGAGATCCGCCTGTAACACCCCAGTCCCTACTTGAAGACCTCCCATGAGGAGGTGCTCACCACTTGTGGAAGCAACTCCTTCTATTGGGGGACAGCTTTGATTGGCCTTGCCCTTTGGGTCTCAGTTTCTCCTCAATAAAATGGGGAATATGTGTGTGTATGCATGCATACATACATAGAGAGAGAGAGAGAGAGAGAGAGAGAGAGAGAGAGAGAGAGAGAGAGAGAGAGAGAGAGAGAACGAGAACTGGAATTGGAACTAGAAAACGTGGTTTCAAGTCTCCACTGATATTTATTAGCTGTGAGCCTCAGTTTCTTCCTCTGTAAAATGAGGATGACCATACTTGTGCTCTCCTCCTCATGCCTTGTGAGGAAAGTGCTCTTTGTAAACCTTTAAGTTGAAACGCAAGTTGAGGTCAATCATTTTTATCTCTGCTGCTCCTTCCCTCACCCAACTGTTTGGATGGTTAAAGGAGGGGGTGGATGGAAAGCTCTTTGGGAGAGAGATAAATTCCATCAAATCAAAGTATTATTGTCTTTAATTAGTTGCAGAATTCAGATTCTGTGGTGGCAGTAAGGGGGAGGAGGTCATCTCTTTCCATAAGGCAAGCAGTCTTGGAGGGATTTGGGGTTAGTCCTGGGCACCCTCCTCTCTGACCCCCCTCACACTCCTCCCTGTCACCCACCTCGGATTTCTCCATACCTTTCTGGAGCCTGTGTTTGCATAAGGTTGGCCCTCCTACAACCATTCCCTCACTCCCACCCCAGCACCCATGGGAGATACAGAGTTGCTTGAGGTTGACTTTTACTCTCTTACCTTCCAACTCAGAAGGGGATGAGTCTTGGGATGATGAGGTTAGGATAAGAACTAGAGATCACTGAGTGCAAGCCCTTTCATTTTACAGAAAAGGAAAGTGAGGCACAAAGATGAAAGGTCACACAGGTAGTAAAAAGTAGTCTTGAGATTCAAAGGTGGGTTCTCTGAATCCAAATCTAGCAGTCTGTCAAATCCCCTAAGTGTACAAATGAGGAAACTGAGTCCTGGTGTTCTTCAATCTGTGATGATGTGGCCTCAGTCTGCTCACCCCCACTCCTAGGCGGTACTGAAGCTTAGTACAAAGAGCCCTGACTTTGGCCTCAGGAAAGCTGGGTTCAAGTCCTGCGGACCCTCCCTCTCTAACTTTTAGCATCTAAAGCTATGAAATAGGAATCCTGCCTTCCCCACTGAAATATCACAAGAGAAGCTCTTTCTAAATTGTTCTGAGAGAAATGGAAGCTGAGATCGTTATCATCACTGTCAATAGAGGGCCTGTCTGGGAGAGTTGCCCCTTATCCCAGCCAGGACTCTGAAAACTCTTGGGATTTAAGGGCACCTTCCCAGTGGCTGGAGAATTATCCTAGTCAGGGGCAGCCACCTCTCAGCAGAGGAAGAAGCAGCTTTAGAGTTAAAAGCTCGGAGGTCTCTCGGCATCTGCTACCTGGGCTCCTGAATTTGTGAGGAAATCCTGTCTTTAAAATGGAGTGCTGTATGGGCCCAGAGGGCTTGGGTTTCAACTCAATTCAGTGAATATTTAGAAGCTTCCACAGAACAAAGAATGTCAGAGCTGGAAAGGCTCTTAGGCCAGAGAGTGTTAGAAAAAAAAAAAGGTAATGAAAGTAATGGATGCCCGTAGACTGACTGACCTCAGAAGATAGAACAGAGAATGTGAGAAATCAGAAAGGGACCTTGGAACACAGAACAAGCATTTTCAGAGCTGGGAAGAATTTTAGAACAGAGATGATAAAATGTCAAGGCTAGGAGAGACCTAAGAACCTAGAACAGGAATAGCCAATCTGGGAGGAATCCTGGGACTCATTTAGTCTACATACACATCCATTATACAGAAGGTAAAACTGAGGCCTCTAAGGGGAAAAATTTCCCCAAGATTACAAAGGAAGCACATAGCAGAGCCAGGATACAAACCCTGGTCCTCTATTTCCAAGGCTCAAGCTGCTCCCTAACCTTCAATTCAAGTCCAGTCCAGTCAACAAACATTTGTCAAGTGGCAATGTGTGTGTGGTGTGTGGTGTGTGGTGTGTTGTGTGTGTGTGTGTGTGTTCAGAATTCCATGATAAGCTGCCAGTTTCCCCTCCTCCAGCAAGCCTCCTCGGAGTGACCCCTTTCTCCCTTCAACTCTCTTATAAAAGTGCCTCCCCCCCCAGATGATATAACCCTTCACCTTGCAGTTCTGTCTACTATAGGTGAGACCCACCTCTTTGTAGGCCGGGAGCTGTCCCTAAGAGAGGGCCTGAGCCTTCTTCTCCTCTCTCATCCTCCTGCCTCACCCCAGAAGGCCAAGCTCCTGGGGGGACTCCACACATATAGGGGTTCTGGGGAGATGGTGTGATTGCCTGCCCTCCTCTTCTGAGAAGCCTTGTTGAAGGAGGCCTTTGATTTACCTCTTTCTCCCTGGGGCAGATAGACTGAGAACCATCTCAGATGTAGGGGGACCCAGCCCCCTCCCAAGAAGAAAGAGGAAAAAGAGGAGGGAAGAAGAAAAGGAGGAGGGAGAAGAAGATGAGGCTATAGGGAGGAGAAAGACAAGGAACAGGAGAAAGGGAAGAAGAGATGGAGGAAGAATAAGAGGAGGGAGAGGAGGATAGGGGAGGGGGAGGGGGAGAGGACAGAAGGGAGGCATCCAGGATGAGGGCCTGCCATCCTTTCGGAGTCTGGCCTAATTCCCTCCCGCTGCCAGCCTGCTGCCTGCCTCGTTTCTTTCTTCAGGGCTGGTGCTTAGGGAGCTGAGATCCCAGGGCTAATTCCTGAGAAAGTGGTGGGGGATTAGGAAGCTAGGGAGATTAGGGGCAGAGCTGGGGGGTGCTGGGGGAGTGGGACCCTCCTCAAAAGAGGAGTCTAATTCCACTTAGCTCTGGAAGAAGGCAGCATTGCTAGCCATGGTTTCCCTCAAGGTCTCCCCAATGCCCACATGTCTCAGCCCCTGCCCAGCAGTTATTCTGTAGAAGTAGAGTTCTAACCCCACCCCCGCCCCAGGAGACAGAACTCAGTCCTCTTCTGCCCCTCCTCCCAATATATACTACAGCATTATTTTTTGTTGTTAAATCCAAGGAACGACAGAATAGAAAAAGATGAGAGTGTGCTGAGAAGAGGCTAGATTCCAAGGTCAATCTTTGCTCTAGGTCCTTCTGCCCCAGGAGAGACTGCTTTGCTCTCTGGGACCCTGGTGTTGAGATTCGGGGACCATGCTAGGCAATGGAGAAGATCAGGAACTGCAAGCGTGTGTATGTGGAAGTGTATGTGGGAGGGTAGGTGGCCCCACTTAGAAAGCCTGTGGTCTGGGGGACAGAGTAGGGAGAGAAAACTCACTCACAAAGGAGCCTGAGAACACACACCTGAGATCCTACGGAATAACCAGAGACTGACAGATATTGGGGATAGTGGTCCTGGGCAGAGACCCAGTTATTATAACATTTGGGAGTTGGGTTCAATGGAAGTTAACCTGGGAAGACTTCTGGTGGGAAGTGGCTATTACAGCAGAATTGAGAAGGCAAGGATGGGTCAGGGGGTGTTCTGGAGCAAGACCAGAGAGCAGCATGAGGCGGGGGAAGTGGACAGGAGGGAGGAGAGAACCCCTACCCTGCATGTGGCTACAGAGCAGTCGGAATCTGGGCCCTGGAGACGGCTCAAGACTGGAGTACAGAGGGAGGCTGAAGGCTTTAGAAACAGGATTCCTGGTGTC
Source organism: Phascolarctos cinereus (assembly GCF_003287225.1). Lineage (NCBI taxonomy): Eukaryota > Metazoa > Chordata > Mammalia > Diprotodontia > Phascolarctidae > Phascolarctos > Phascolarctos cinereus. The sequence goes on from NW_027555958.1 coordinate 448,099,970, forward strand.
TGGGGGGCAGCCAGCTGCCCCAGCTCTTTGAGTTAGTCTTTCCTATGAGCTGGGGACCAAGCCCCTGGAAAAATGGGTCCTTTCAGGTCCCCTCCCCCTCCAACAACCGAAGCAAAATTATAGCTTTTCCAGGTTTTTTTTTTGAGGGAAAGAGCAAAATTTCTTCCTCTTCCTTATCATCTTTGCTATCCTTCTTTCCTCTTCCTTCCTTTTCCCACCCCCTCTCCTCCTCCTCCCCCCCTTCTTTCACCTACAACAGTAACAATCATAGCAATGATGAGGACAACGATATCAACCCATCTCTCTCATGCATAAAGTGTCCAAAGCCCTTGTTTCACAGCAATCTCTTGAGGGAGTTAGCACAAAATTTTTTGTACCCATTTTACAGGTGAGGAAATGGAGACTAAGCAGAGAAATGACTTTCCTGAAGGCAGGGGGCCACAAGGCCAGGCCAGGAGGACTCTTTGCCTTCCATCACAGCTGCCTCTTTTCTCTGGGCAAACAGAAAGTTCCATGGTGTAGCCCCACAACCATGGGCTAGATCAGGCTCTTCTCTGACCTTCCTCTTGTCTCTGGAGTCAGAAAGACCTGGGACAAAGGACATGGGGGAGAATCTGGAAAAACTTGGGGAAGACCTGGAGGAGAATCTGAGGACAACATGGGGAGGATGTGGGGAGAGATATGGAGGGGAAATATGGAGAGGATCTGGGGAGAATTTGAGGAGAACCTGAAAGGAATCCAGGGAGAATCTGGGGGGTACCTGGGGAAGACCAGGAAGTATCTAGAGAGACCCTGGACCTCAGCAGGACTCAGCCTTGTCTCCATAGCCCAAGTACAGCCTGTTGGGTGGGGGTGGGGCAGTGCTAGAAAGGCCTGAGGGGCAAGGCTGGGCTGCAGAAGGCTAGAATGCCATGGGGTATTTGTTTTGAGTGGGGGACGTTCCAATGGTCGATTAGAAGCCAGAGCCCGGGGCTAATGAAGCGGGACCTGGGCTTGTCAATAGTCTATCTGAATTATTTATCCTTTTCTGGTCAATCCCTGTCATGTCATTAGCATTTGTCTGTCTGAAGGGAAGGTGAGGGGTCCTGGACCTGACTCAGGGGTCGGTCAGTTATTCTCCACCCTCCTCATAGTGACCAGCTAGGGACCTCTGGGGACCTTGCACTGGTCTCTCCGGCAGCCCCCTGGCAGCCTAGCACTGCCTCCTTGAGCCTGCTCTGAGCTCCGGAGAAGGGGCGGGGACTTGATCGGGGTCCCTCAGGTATTGGGGGAAGATGAGTTTGGGTCCTCTGACTACAGACCTGGTGCTCTTTCCGGCTCACCTCCCTGTTCTCATTTATCCAGGATAACCCAGAGGGAAGAGGAGGCTGCTGGGGGGAGAGGTAAGAGCCTGCCTGGGAGCCCTACGTTCTCGTTTCAACTCTGCTACTGCCTCAGCATGTGTGGGGATTGTGGCTTGTGGGCTGCCCCCTCTGTGGCTCAGTTTCTCCTTGGTAAAATAAGGCAGTAGCACAAGGCGGTCTCTAATTCTGCTCTGACCATCTCTATTTGTGATTGCCTGTGTGCAGCCCAGAGACCCCTGAGAGGCTCTGCAGCAGCCCCACCCCCCTTTCCCTCTCTCCAGGCCCGGTGAGATAATCACTCTAATCATGCTCACTGATCCCCCTTCTCAAGGAATTTAACGTGAGCAAATCACTTTCTTCCATGCCTCTCTGGGAGGGAGGGAGTGCGGGCATGCAGGGACAACCGTCCATGTCCTACTGAAGGGAAAACTGGGGGTCAGAGGCCAAGGGACCCGCTCATGGTCACACAGTGGGGAGATGTTGGGGCAAAGGCCGGCTCTGCCCGCTGCCCCAGCCTGTCCTCAACACCTCTCCTGGCTCACTGATGCCTACTTTTCAATGCCTTGGACTTGTCTGCAGCGGCTGGTGAGGCAGAGTAATTAGAATGGGCTCCCTTAGACAATGGGAAGTGCCCTGGAAAGAAAAATAAAAGCACTGACCTAGACACAAAGAGAGGCTAGATGTGAGGAAGAGCTTCCTCACACTGAGAGCTGTCCCAATGTGGACCAGGCTTCCCCCGCCTAGGGGGTTCTCACGCAGAATCTGGATGCCTACTTGGCTATAGGTTATGGTGGGGATTCCATCCATGAGTTGGACTACTGGATTTCCTCCCAACTTTCCCCAGATCCTCCCCTTCCTCTTCCCCAGATTCTTTTTGGATTTTCCCCCAGGTCTTCTTCCCCAGGTTCTCTCTGGATTCTCCCTAGACTCTTCCCCAGGCCCTCCTCAGATTCCGCCCCGGGCATTTCTGAGGTCATCACCCAGATTCTACCCCAGACTGCCCTAGGTCCTCCTCGGCTTTCCTTTGAGAATACTCAGATGAAAACTGTAGGCCCTCTCTCTGAGCACGAAGGAGGGGGAGGGTCCCAGCTGCTCTTCTTCATCAGGCAGACACACTGGTGCATACTCACTGTCGGTCACATACCCTCCATCCTCCAGGTGGATGGATGGAGGCCTGGGGTGCTGTCAGTCACAGGCCTCCAAGGGAAAGCACACTCATTAACTGTTTGCTTTATTTTGTCACATTGACGTCCAGGCAGAAGGAAGGAGAGAATCAAGGGGGGTGGGGTCTGGGGAGCTGCCAAAAGGATCTCCCCTCTTGCAGGGACAGTGGGCATTGGATTATCTGCTGCAGTGGATTAGATGGTGGGGCAGAGGCAGGGGCTCAACATTATGCAGAGGCTCAAAAATTCAGCTGCTCAGCTCTTTTGAGATACCATAACAACACTGCCCCTTTCCGTAGGACCTGAAGGTTTGCTAAGCGCCTTCCTCCCTATATCTCTGGGAAGGAGGATGGGGTTTTTAATCTCCCTTTGGCAGAGGAGAAAGAAAGAGACTTGCCCAAGGTCACACAGCTATTAAGTGCAGGAGGTGAGATTTTATGGAACCACAGAGTTTGGACTCACAGACTAATGCCATTTCTTTCCATCCACAGCTTGATCCAACTTTGCCTCAATCCTGGAGCTGGCTAGTTTCTCCTGGGGGAGTCTGTCATCTCTCTTCTAAAGCCCACAGACAGCAGTTTTGGGCAATGACATGACACAAAGAAATGCTTAGAGGACCAAAAGTCAAAGCTTGGAAGGACCTGAGAACATGGAACCTAGAAGGTCAGAGCTGGGAGGGAGCTTAGAACAGGGAATGTCAGAGCTGGGAGGGAACTTAGAACAAGGGAAATGTCAGAGCAGTAGTGGCCATAGAACAGGGAATGTCTGAGCTGGGAAAGCACTGAGAACATAGACTAGAGAATGGTAGAGGAGGGAGATAATTTAGGGCTCATGGAATCCAATCCACTTATTTCACAGATGAAGAAACTGAGGCCAAGAGAAATCATGTGATTTGTTACACCCATCATCTATCCCCTATCATAGCATGTGCCCAGGAGTTTCTAATTAATCATTCTTTAGGAATTTGGCTCTTCTGAAGTCCTCTCAGATTTCTCCCACTGCCCTCCAAAGGGAAAATTCCAATGGGGGGGTCTTCCCTAGCCCATCTCACCACCCTGTTGAGACCATTGAAGCTCCTCTCAGGAGCCCACAGGATCCTTTGGGGCAGGAGTCTGCCCCCTGGCTCTTCATGACATAACATCAGACCAAGTTTTCACAGCCATGAAGGGTTGCAGGACCCTTTCTTCTCAGCCAAGTGATGCCTGTGGGTCACTTTTGCCAGGGCTTGGATTTGAGCTGAGCTTCTCTCCCTTGAAGAGCAGTACTTTCTCCCACCTCAGTATTCCATTTTCTATGCCTGCAGATGGTGCCAAGGAATCAACAGAAGCACCCTTCCCCCTTCATTCATTCATTCATCCGTCCATCCATCCATCTATCCATTCAACAAATATTTACTAAATGCCTGGTGAGAAGAGATGCTTTGACAGACAGGTCTCTACCTGTGCTTTAGGACCAATTTATCTTCCTCTGACAGCTCAGGAGCTCAGAATGACCCTAGGAGCAGAGCATAGAACCCCAGGAACCATAGTTGTAGGCCAGTCCAGGGAAAACTGGAGGAAAATAGTTGCTCTACTTTGCCTGCAGTTTGGGAAACTGAGGGAAAGCCTTGCCCACCTTGGCAAGCCCCTCTTCTCTCCATTTAGGGGCTTTCTCTTTCTTTCCAGGAGAATGTTGCCTTCTTGTCTTTCCATGATTCTGTGAAATTCTCTAGTCTAGGCCCTGGCCCTGGCCCCAGACCTGACTGCAAAACATTCAACATTCTTTTAATAGATCTCTCCCTCTCCCTCTCTCCCCGACCCTGCCCCATGCCAGACTGTGCTAAGCTCTGGGGATACAGAGACAAAAATGATAGAATCTCTGCCCTCAAGAGCTTACATTCTACTGGGAGAATGCTGTATGTATACAAATAACTGAACACAAGGTAATTTGAAAGGATCAGAAATTAACAATTTGGCTTCAGTGAGGAGAGAGAGAACAGTCAAGGTTTTAATGCGGAGATGGCCCCAGACCTATGTCTTGAAGAAAGATGAGGTTTCTGAGAGATTGAGGGGCCAATAGAACAGTCACTGCTGCAATGCTTTCCATAATGTCTGTTCTCTGCAGGTCTATATTCTTTTCTCACTATGTGTGTAAACATACGATTTTGCTTCTTAGAATTTTGGAGCTATATTTGCTGTACTTTCTCTCCCTGAGGAAGAAAATAGGTCAATATTGTTTGCTCTAGAATATATATGTACATTTACATGGAGTTCTATTAATAATTCACAATCCTCTTGTTAGTATGTGTGCATAGGATATGTGCATGGTATGTATGCATGAGTATGTGTGCATAGGAAAGCCATTCCCCCTTCCCTATGAAATCTGATTTAGCATTGCCCATCTAGAATTCTGAGGAGGAAAAAAAAATAACCCCCGAACCATGAGCGCCAGTAGAGGGTCTTCCAGTTCCCAAGAGGGGCCCCAAGGTCATTTCCTAGACAACATGGGAAAGCTGAGAAGGCATCTCAGGAGCTTCCCCATCATCACCCCAATCTGATTTGGAGGTGGGGCAAGCATCCTGCTTCCATTCTGAGTTTGCTTGAAAGAATATCTTTTAATCAGTCATTCAAATACACGAGTCTTAAGCATGGGTTTCCTTTTACCCCTCCTGAGTGCTGGTATGATATTATTCCATAATCACTCATTTGGAAAGTTGTTTGCTGCCAAATAAAGAATTGAAATGAGTAGCAGAAACTGAACAAGTCTTCTCATTTCAAAATTCCTCAGACTCAGGGCCACCTGGTTCCAACTGCTGTGGTAAGTGGCCCTAATTTAGAGGCCTCCGTGAGGAGGAAGGGCATGTTAGGGATGGGGACAGCTTCTGTCAATATATAGGGAAAAGGAAGATTAGGTTCAGGAAACAGTAGTAGTAGGATAGTGGTAGGTAGTTGAATAGGAATGTTTTGTTCATAAGGGTGAATAATTCAAAGTAAGCTCTGAAAGGTAGGTTGGGTCCAAATTTTGAACTGTCCTAAGGGACAGGATTTCAGCCAGATGTGGAGGTGCATGCCTATAATCCCAGAGACTGGGGGAGGCTGCAGCTGGTGGACCTTTTAAGTTCAGGAGTTCTGAGCTTCACTGGGTTGTGCCAGTCTGGTGCCCTCACAAAGTCTGGCACCAGTATGGGGAACCTTGTTGAGCAGGGGCCACCAAGCTGCCTAATGAGGGGCAAACTGGCCCATAGCTGAAAGGGAGCAGGTCCAAACTCCTGTGCCTATCTGCAATGGGACCAGGCCTGTGAGTGGCCCTTGCATTTCTAGTCTGGGTAAAATAGGAAGGCCCAGACTTTAAAAAAAAATGAAACCAGGATGTTGTAGTTTGTCCTACAGTCAATGTGAAGGTTTTGAGCAGGGTACTGACACCACCAGACTTTTAGGAAGAGGATTATGATTTTTTAAATAGTATTTTATTTTTGCCAATTACTTGTAAAGATAGTTTTCAACATTTATTTTTTTACAAAATTTTGACTTACAAATTTTTTCTCCCTCTCATCTCCCCTCCCCAAGACAGCAAACAATCTGATACAGGTTATACATGTGCAATCATGGAAACATATTTCCACATTAGTCGTGTTGTGAAAGAAGAAACAGAGCAAAAGAGAAAAGCTATGAAAAACAAAAAAAAAGTGAAAATAGTATGTTTCCATCTGCATTCAGACTTCACAGTTCTTTCTCTGGAGGTGGAGAGCATTTTCTGTCATGAGTCTTTTGGAATTGTCTTGGATCATTGTATTGCTGAGAAGAGCTAAGTCAATCATAGTTCATCATTGCATAGTGTTAGTGCTTTTGTGTACAGTGTTCTCCTGGTTCTGCTCACTTCACTCAGCATCAGTTCATGTAAATCTTTCCAGGTTTTTCTGAGAGTATCTTGCTCATCATTTCTTGTAGCACAGTAGGATTCCATTATGTTCATATATGGCAGCTTGTTCAGCCATTCCCCAATTGATGGGAGTCCTCTCGATTTCCAATTCTTTGCCACCACAAAAAGAGCTGCTATAAATAAATATTTTTGTACATATAGGTCCTTTCCCCTTTTTTATTATATCATTGGGATACAGACCTAGTAGTGATATTACTGGATCAAAGAGTTTGGTTGCCCTTTGGGCATAGTACCCAATTGTTCTCCAGAATGGTTGGATCAGTTCACAACTCTACCAACAATGCATTAGTGTCCCAATTTTCCTATATCTTAGGAAGGTGATTATCAAAGTGCAGTGGAGGACCCATTGAAGAGCAAAGTGATTGGAAGCAGGGAGAGCAATTAGGAGGCTATTACAGTAGGTCAAGGGAGAGGCTATTCACAGACTGACCCCTAATTCGGATCATAGACTGAGCCCTAACTATATCCTCTCTGCTTTCTCTGACGCTCCAAATCCTGTTAATCCTCATTTAATCAATCAACATGACAAATGAAGTGGAAAAAAATGCACCGAGCATTCATTCATGGGGCACACATAGCACCTTTGAGAAGGGAGCACATATCAGGGAAGATATTCCTCATAAGAGCTGTGAAGAGGCTGGGGCACTGAAGTGACCTTTGTTTCCAAAATCCTTTTTGAAAATCAGGAAGACCAGAGTTTGAACCCTTACTCCTGACACTAACCATATGACTGAGCCCTTTAACCTCTTCCAGCCTCAGTTTCCTTATCTATAAAATGAGAATAATAACAGCCTTTGTTTCACAGGGTTGTTGTGAGGATCAAACAATATAATATTTGAAATATTTGTATCTTAAAGTGCTTTAGAATGTGAGTTATAATTGACTGGCATGCAGATGAAGCTGGGGCCACTGCATGTCATGTGAAGAAAGTGAGATCATTAATTTCCAAGCCTCTGTCCCACATTCCTACCTTTATTATGTGTATATGTTGGCAATAAAATGTTGAGTGTCTCCCTCCATGGGAAGGGAGCGAGGACTTAAGCTGGGGCTGCCCCCAAAGTGAGGGTTTCAGGGCCATTTCAACCACCACTTGGTTGTTTGAAGCCAGTTCCTGGTTTCTCCTTCCTAAGGGGTATAAGGCCTTCCACCACACCCCCTGGGGTCCAGTCACATGCTGCCAACTGGTTTGGAAGCCTTTCTGTCATAACTGGGCGTTGAAGTGTCACCAGGGAACCAGGACAGCCAGGACCTTGAGATCAGATGGGATGAGACAGTTGACCCAGGAAGGTCCTGGTAGTGGGTGCCAGGAAGGAGTGGGGCAGGACTGCCCAGGGTAAGAGCCTTTTCCCTCTTCCTCATCCTAGCACCCAATCAGCTGCCAACGATGTCCATTTCATCTCCACCGCGAGCCTTATCCAGATCCTCATTCTTTCTTATTTCAACTATTGCCAAAACCTCCCAACTGGTCTCCCTGCCTCTAGCCTCCTCCCTCTTTAATCCATCCACCGGATAGCTGACAAATCAATATTCCTAAAGCCCAGGTCTGCCCATGCTACTCTCCCGGAGGACGCTCCAGCAGTCCCCTATCGCCTCTAGGACAAAATACAAATTCTTCTGTCTGACCTTGAAAGCCCTTCCTAATGTGGCTCCCACCTATACTTCCAGGCTGATTATACACTATTTCTTCTCACGCACTCCTGCTTGTCTATTTCCCCATATGCTACATTCCTCTTTTCAAATCTTTGTACCTGGACCCAGACTGGAGTGCTCTCTCTTCTTTCCTGGGCTTCTGGAAATGCCTTGCTCACCTTGCAAGGCTCAGCTCATGGGCCACCCCCTACAGAAGGGCTTTCCTGATTCCCTGAGTTGTTACTGCCACCTCCCATCTCAATCTCCTCTCCCCTACCCCCTCTGCTGAATCACTCAGTTTTTATTTTTGATATTTTAAAAAATTTACATATCTATGAACAGGTTGTGTTGCCCTGAGGAGAACATGAGCTCCCTGAGGACAGGGACTGCTTTGATTTTTGTCTTTAAATTCCCAGAACCTTGCTTCGTGTCTGAAACACATGGCAGACATTTAATAAATCCTCATTAATGGATGGATGCATTGATTCCTATTCTACGTGCTTCATTGTCCATTTATCTACAGGAAGGAATATTCTGGAGCAAACAGATGTCCGAGTCGTAGGATTTGGAGCTAAAAAGGGACTCTGGGTCTCATCTAGTCCTGTGCCCCACCGTTTTACAGAAGAGAAGACTGAGGTCCAAAGAAGGGAAGGGACTTATTTGCCCAAGGTCACTCTGGTAGTAACAGAGCAAGAATTCAAACCCAGAACTCTGACTTCAAACCGAGGGTTCCTTCCCTTCCCTTGCATTCAGTGGCTCCCAAGAAGCAGATGGTCTGGAGGAGAGGACTAAAGATGCAGATTTGGGGATTGTGCTTTAGGGCAGGACTGAGTCCTGGGAGGGCTGAGGGTAAGGATAGGAGGAATAGGGAGGACCAGGTCAAGGCCATCTCCCAGTTCGGGCATAGCTATGTGGACAGGGGGTGAGGCCAAGAGGAACCCGATCAATCACATTCAGTGACGCTTCCCTGATCTTGCCACATCCTTAGTCTTGGTTTAAGTTCCACTGATGAGTTTTTCCTCTGTCTCCGATCCCTCTGCCATCCATCCCCAGCCTCGGAGGGGCTCTGACTGAGGGTCACAAGGACCCCAAAGCCTTTCTGTCTGAGCCACAGGGTCACACCCCTATCCCAAAGCCAATGACTCCCCTGAAGAACATTCAGGAGCTAGACCTCCCTTTTCCTGCAGCACCCTTCCTCCACAGCCCATCAAAGGTCTCAGAGGGAATTCCTTCCCTTGCAACGTTCAGACCATTTTCTGTCTGCCTCTGGATCCCGTTTTCCCTCCCCATTCCCCATCAGTACTAGGTACCTCTTCCAGTGTCCCAGGTGGGTTTTCATTCTATAACCTCCATCTTATCTCACCAGCCAGAAGATCTCTTATCCAGGCACTCACCTCCTGGCCTATTGCCCTCTCTTAACACAATCAGGACAAGAAGAACAACTAGTGTTTATAGAGTGCTTTTAGTCCTCATAACAACCCTGTGGGGTAGATACTATTGGCCAGGATTACCCAGCTAGAAATATCTGAGACAGGATTTGAACTCGGGTCTTCTTGACCCTATGTCTAGCACTCAGTGCCACCTCTCTGCCTTAACATTAGAATATCTAACACTTAATAATACTGTAATTATTCTGATCCCTCCTTCCTCATCTCCACTTTTTTGGAGGAGAGAGAAGGGGGAATTTTAAAAATGCGTATATGTTGGGGAAAGGTGTTGGCCACACCCCCTAGCCTGCAGGCTCCCAAGGTGCCCTTTAGGCCTAAATTCTTCTCCACTAGCTCTGCATTCCCCATTCCTCAGGTCCCCTCTGCTTTCTTCCTCCTCCACTATCTCCCCCTCCAGAGCAAGGCCCTGGCCTTAGAGTCAGGGACTTGGTTTTGGTCCTGTCTCTGCCCTTAGATTTACTTTATGACCTTTGGATAGCCCCTCCACTTCTCCAGCTTGTTTCCACTCTGTCAAATAAAGGAGTTGATTATGATTGGTCTCTCATCCTAGGATTGTGGCTCCCTCCTAGTGGGTGGGGGGAAGGGAGAGGAGCTGGGGGAGCTCCCCACCCCCCTCCCAGCCCATCTAGGGAAGCCATTGATTCCTCCCCACCTAATGCTCTCCCTGCTGCCTCCTCCTAACACCTCCCTAAGCTGCAGCCACTAAGCCTCATCTCCCAGGCTCTAATCACCAAGTCTTACTTCTGATCTACGGAAATGACAAGGAGCCTTTTTTTGGGGGGGGAGGGGGATTTGGCAGCACTGGGGGAGCTGTCAGCTAAAGCTGTCCAGGAGATATGTGGAGAGGGGAAGCAAAGAGGGTTATGGAGCCCTCCCCGCTCAGCATCACTCCAAAGAGATTCATCCTGCCACACTCCCCACCCACCGGAAGTGCTAGGACCCAGGCTTGTTCTGAGACTTCAGTATGGCTGGGAAGGGAAGGGGGTGGAGGAGGGAATGGGAGCAATTCTAGACTGTATAAACGGAAGGAGTCTGGTGTCCAGAGCAAGGGCTGCCATCTGGGCCTTTAGTCAGTCCATCCACAAATCAATTGACAAGCATTTATTGTTGTTCAATCATGTCCAACTCTTTGTGACTCCATTTACAGTTTTCTTGCCATTTCCTTCTCTGGCTCATTTTACAGATAAGGAAACTGAGGCAAACAGAGTGAAGGGTGCCCAGGGTCACACAGCTTGCAAGTGTCTGAGGCCAGATTTGAACTCAGGAAAATGGTGTTCTTTGCACTTCACCAACTAGTTGTCCCAAGCCAAGCATTTGCTAAGGGTCTATTGTATGCCATGCTAGGCCCTGGCCATATACAAAGATAAAAATGAAATAGTCCCTGTCTTCTAGCAGCTTGTATCCTACTGGGAGACCCAACATGTACATAGATCAGTATATACAATATATGTGCAAAACTATGATATAATTTGGGGAAGAGAGTACCAGCAGCTGGGGGGGCAGGGATAAGGAAGGGTGTCATAGGGTACTTGAATGGAGTTTTGGAATGTATTAGTGACTCTAGGAGTCAGAGGTGAAGAGAGTAAATGCAGAAGGGCAAGAGGTCAGTTTGGCTAGAACACAGAGTTTGGGCAGGGTGCATCATATATAACAAAGTTGGAAGAAAACAAGCATTTCTTGAACGCTCAATTGATTTGCGCAAGTTTGCACATTTGGGAAGTGTTTGAGGGCAGATCTGAACTCGGATCTTTCTGACTCCAGGTCCAGCGCTCTGTGCACTCTGGCGCCCCCTAGCTGCCTCAGGTAGATTGTGAAGGGTTGTAAAAACCCAAACAAAGGCGCTATAGGGGTTTGGGGTATACGGGAGTTTCTTGAGTGGGGCAGCGACAAGGTCAGATTTGCACTTTAGGAAAATTACTTTAGCAACTATGTGCAGGGCAGAATGGAGTGAGGAAAGTCTTACAGCAGGGAGATCAGTCAGGCTATGGAAGCTGCTTCAATAGTCCTGATGAGAGGGGATGATGGCACGGACTGAGGTGCTCCTGGTGCTCTGGGTGGAGAGAAGGAGGTGGATATGAAAGTTGTTGTGTAAAAACGACAAGATAGAGCAGCTCATTGGATATGAGGCTGAGGAAGAGTGAAGGGTTGAGCATGGCTCCTGAGGATGACTGGAAGAATAGTGGTGACGTCTACAGAAACAGAGAAGCTTGGAAGAGGGATGGGTTTGGGGGAAAAGATAATGAGCTCTATTTTGGAAATGTTGAATTTCAGGTGCCAAGGGGGCATCCAGCTGGAGGTATGCAATAGGCAGTTGGAAAATTGAGACTGGAACTCAGGATAGAGTTTAGGACTGAATGCATCTGTATAGAGATGATAATTAAACTAATGGGAGTTGGAGTCAGTAAGTGAGAGTATTGAGAGAGAAGATAAAAGGCCCCAGGACAGTCCTGGGATCAGTTGAAGGAACTGGGGATATTTATCCAGAAGAAGGGAAGGCTTGGGGAGGAGAGGGCTTGAAAGCTCTCTGTAAGCATTTGAAGGGCTGCCATAATAGAAGAGGGATTAGATTTGTTCTACTTGGCCCCAGGGGGCAAAATGTGGAGTGATGAGTAGTGGTTGCAAAGAGGATGAAATTTAGGCTTTATGACCAAACACATTTGCTATGGAACGCACTTCCCCAGAGGGTAATGGTTTCCCCTTCACTGGAGGCCTTCAAGCAGAAGCTTGGATGGCTACTTACAGGAAGCATTTTTGTTCTGTTCTCCAACCAAGAAGGAAGGGTGAAGAGGGGAAAGGCTCCAAGCTGTAGAGGACTATGTTCTTGATTAGAAGTCAGAAGACCAGTCTAAAGTCTTATTTACATGTGTGATTTCAATTCAATTAAAGAAACACTGCATGCCACACTGCTTACTTACTGTATGCCTACTTTTGTATTTACTACTCATAAAAAAACAACTCTCCAGTTGATTGTTTCTTTGCTAGAATGCAAGCTCTTTGAAAGCCAGAACTATTCCATGATTGCATTGCCAGAGGACGCAGAGTGCCTGGTACGTAGTCAGTGGTGCTTGGTGTTGGTTGATTAATTAATGATGATAATAATAATTAATGATGAATTAAGAAGTAATTCTTTGGGAGGTAGGCGTGTACTCTCCACCCCAGTCTAGCCTGGAACTTCTCCAAGTTTTGTCCCAGGGTCTCCGCCAGCCTAGCCCAGGTCCCATCCCCGATCCCAATCCCAGTGAGACCCCAGCCCTTTCTCACCCAAGCAAGTCCTAGAAAAAATCTAACCAGGGGAATAAATGTACGGGACACTCTCCATCCTGTATGTGTCTCAATATCTCCAATGGTTTCTGACTGGCTCAGCTGTCTCTCTCTCTCTCTCTCTCTCTCTCTCTCTCTCTCTCTCTCTCTCTCTCTCTCTCTCTCTCTCACTCTTTAGCTCCGTCTTTCAGTCCCTGTCTCTGTCTCATCACTCCATATCTGTGGATCTGTTTCTCTGAGCGCATGCCAAAGCCAGGTCAAAGAGGGTTTTGGATTCTCTGCTGGTGAGATGCGATCTAGGATAGTGAAAATAGTCCTGGTTTGGGAATCCCTCAAAGAACCTTCAGCTCAGCTACTTATCAGCTGAGTCACTCTGGCCAAGTCCCTAGTTCTCTGCGGGCTTTGGTAAGATCAAGAGCTTGGACCACATACGTGATGACGGACACCCTACCACCCCCAGTTACCACGACTCCCAACCAGCCTCTCCCGGGGTAGGATAGCACCGCAGTTGGCTACAGGAGAGCCCCCAGTTCCCCTTTCCCAGAAGGGCTCCCCAGACCCTGAGGCTAGGTTGGGCTGGAGGGAAAAGGAGGCCAGGTCGGGCTGGGGAGACTCCGGGGATTCGCCGGCTCCACAGGCAGGCTGGGAGGCGGGCGGGCTCATCTCTCTCCCCGCAGGAGTGTAATTACAGCGGAGGCAGCGGCGGGGGGAGCCCGCGCGGTTAATGGCGTCTGAGGGTAATCAGGAATTAATTACGCGTTTCCTGGGAATCCCAAGCTGGGCGGGGGATTCCAGGGCCCGGCTCAGGCTCAGGCTGTTAGAGGAGTTGAGGGTGTGCAGAAGGGGCTCTGGCCCAGGGCGCACGGTCACTCCGTGTGGGTCAGGATTAAGACAATGGGCACCCGCCGAAGCTGGTTCCTGACCAATAGGAATCCTGTCTGACTGAAAACAGCGTACTGGAGGAAGGACGCCTTTGTCACCCCAAGTGTCTGCACCTACCTGGGTCCTCAGCGGGGGGATTGGCTGCAATGGGCTATTCCCCTCCCATCACCAGATTCCCTTCAGTCTTCTAATACAAAGAGCTTTTACCTACGAAATGCGCAAGGCGATGGGAATGTAAAGACCCAGGTGAACCATGCTCTGCCCTCAAGGAACTTACATTCTACTGGGTGTAGGGGTAGGGGTGGGGTGGAGGAGGGCACAGCTGATTCACAAAGAAGCCAATACAGAGTCGTTTCCGGATAGGAGGAACGTCTGACAACTGGGAGTGTGGGGATCAGGATGGGCTTCCTGGAAGAGGGGGTTCCAGGAGGAGCTGAGCCTGGAAGGATTTCATTAGGCAGAGGGAAGGCGAGTGAATGGGGCTGGGGGACTGGGGAAGCGGATAGCTTGTGCAAAAGCAAAGCGATGGGAGATTAAATACAGAATTTGGGGAATCGTTAGTAGTCCAAGTCGGCTAGAAAATAGTGTGCCGAGAGGAACCAGGTGAAATTGGTCTAGGAAGGTAGGATGGAGCCCAACTGGGAATGGCTTGGAATGCCAGGGGGAGGAGTTGGCATTTCATAGGAGAAGTAACAGGCTCCAAAGCTTTTACAGCAGGGGAGCGACATGGTCAGATCCACAATCTAGGCATAGATCAATGCGGGGGGCGGGAAGGAATTGAAGAGGAGAGAGGCTGGAGGAAAGGAGACCAATTCAAAGACAAGAGGCAAGGCCCAGATGATCAGGGTTAGAAAAGGGTGGAGGTGGAGTGACTATGTGACTAGATAGAAGGGCAAAGAAAAATTGTGGAAGAAGAATTGATAATATTTGGCTCCTAGTGCAATGTAGGGATGAGGGAGAGGGAGGACTACAGGACAATGCTGAGGTTGGGAACCCAGATGTCTGAAAGGACGATGGTGCCTTTGACAGAAGTGGAGGAGTTTGGGAGAGGTATGGAATTGGGGGGAACGGTAATGAGTTTTAATTTAGAACTATTCAAGTCAAGTCAACACATATTGATTAAGCACCTACTGTGTTTAGGCACTGTGCTGAATGCTGGAGATAGACCAAAAGAAAACAGTGCTGCCTACTCTCAGGGAGCTCACAGTCTAGTGAGGAAGATGATCTGCAAATGACTGTGTATATGCAATGTACATACAGGATGACGGAAAGCCCTGGCATTCAGAAGGCCCAGGAAAAGCTTCCTGAAAAAGGTGGGACTTTAGCCAGGGAAGCTAGGAAGCAGAAACAAGGAGGGAGGGAATTTTAGGCTTGGGGGACAGTGTGACTGGATGGAAGAATACATGTCAGGGGAGGGCAAGTAACATGTAAAAAAAACTGGAAAGGTAGAAAGTGACTAGATTATTAGGGACTTTAACAGTTAAACAGATAATTTCATATTTGATCCTGGAAGTAATAGGGAGCCACTGGAATTTATTGCATTATGAGAGGGAGTGACATGATTTGATCTGTGCTTTAGAAAGATCAGTTTTACAGCTGAGTGGAAGATGGACCAGAGTGGGGAAAGGCTGGAGCTAAGGAGATAACTCAGAAGGCTGTTTATTGCAATAGTCCAGGTGAGAAGTGATGAGGGTCTGCCCCAGGGTGGTGGCAGTGTCAGAGGAGAGAAGGGAATGGATATAAGAGGAATGTTACAGAGGTGAGAATGTCAGGACCTGACCATTGATTGGACTTGAGGAGGGTGGGAGAGTGAAGATGACTCGAGCCTAAAGCATGAGCCTGGGTAGTCTGGAGGAGAGTAGTAGTCTCAGCAGCAACAGGGAAGTTAGGAAGAGGGGAAGAAAGACAATGAGTTCTGTTAGGGCTAAGTATTGAGTTTGAGATATCTATGGGATATCCAGGTAGAGATAGCCAATTGGATTTCAGGAGAGAGATTTGGGATGAGTATCTAGATTGACGGGTCATGCAGAGATGACATTTGAACTCATGAAAGCAGGTGACGTTAGTAAGAAAGGGTGAATAAGAGAAGAGAGCCCAGGAATGAGAGGTGTGCATCCCTCCCCCTTCCCATCCCCCACCATGCTTAATGGTTGGTAGATGGAGGATGATCCAGCAAAGGAAACTGAAAAGGTGCAGTCAGACAGGTAGAATAGAACCTAGAAAGAACCTAAGAGAAGAGAGAGTGGTTGACATTGTCAGCAGCTACAGAGAGGTCAAGGAGTTTGAGAACTCATAAAAGTCTGTGGAATTTAACAGTTAAGAGCTTCCTTGGAATGAGAGTCAGGATTCAAACCCAGGGCCTTTGATTGCAGACTGAGTCAGTCTTCTCCTATACCACCACGCCTCTCTGGAGACAGGAGCTTTTCCATTTTCCTTGTTCTGAAGGCTCGTCAAGGGGCCTTGCACACAGTAGGAGTCTGATTAATGTTTATTGAACTGAATTGCGACTGGAGTATGGTGCCCATTACTGGCAGCTGCCAGGAGTCTGGGCCTGTGAGCCAGCCAGTCTATGGGCAGCCCACAGCAACTCGGCCAGCTCTGAGATTCTCTGTGGGGCCCTGGGCTTTGGGAAAACCTGTTACCACTAAGCCCCATTCCAGCAGACCCTGAAAGCTGGCCAACTTTCCTCTTTCTGCTCTCTCTCTCTCCCTCAGTGGCAGGGCCCAGACCCCAGCCTCCTTACTGCCCCCACTCCCCCAGCCCAGCCCAGTGCTTTGAAGTCCCAATCTGGCAAATAGAGTCAATCAATTATGAAGGAGACAATCTGCTTAGCGCCTTCGGGCTGTGGGTGCGGAGCAATCGGAGGGATTAGGGGGAGAAAATCAGGCTTAGGCTTCCCTAAGTGACAGGGAGAGAATCGGCCCCGAGACTGGGAGAATCCTAAAGCGATTATGCAAATCAGCCAGCCTAGAAGGGAAGGGAAGAGGAGGGAAGGGAAAGAGGAAAGGAGGGAAGGGGGGGGAGGGTACGAGGGAAGGGGGAGGGAAGAAAAGAGGGGGGGGACTGCTCCCTGTTAAACCAGCCAGTGTCTCTGCCCTACGCATCTGGGCCCAGCTTGGGCTCTGGTCCTGGCTTCAGCTCAGAGCCCCCTGGCCTAGCCAGAGAGACCATCCGCCTCTCCTCAGAACTTCTACAATGGGGAAGAAGCTCAGGAAAACTTTGTACTGAGTTTCTCCTTTCTCCTAAAAGTGTGTCAGAGGTTCATACCCTGGGTAAGGAGAATGGTAAAGGCACAGGCACATTCACTCGCTCACAGACCATCAGAGATGGGAGATGCGGCTGAGAGATCATGGCATCCAGTGCCCTCATTTGACAGATGGGGAAACTGAGGTGCCTCCCCCAAAGGAAGAACATGTAAGCTCCTCGAGGACAGGGCCTGTTCTTATTTTTGTCCTTGGATCCCCACCGCCGAGGACAGTTTGTGCCTGGAGCACAGTAGGTGCTTAATAAATGCTTCTGGAATGACCACTGTTGCTCGACTTGCCCCAAGGTCTGGAAAGGAATAAAGATGGCAGAAGCTGGACTTTAAGAACAGCTCCCCTGATCCCAGTCTAACAACTATTCCACTTTCACAAGCTGATGCCAAAAATCTTCTCTCTGTCTCTGTCCCTCCTCCCCCCCCCCCCGCCCATCCCCAGCTCTGTGTGTCTGTTTGTGTCTGTCTCTCAAACACACATACAAACATGGAGATGACACATGGGAGGGGGTTGCTCTAGGCTGGCGACTTGAGCCTTTTCCAGGCTGAAGACCCCTTTGTACCTTTACAAATGTTTGCAGAATTAAGGTTGCTTCCACCAACAGCGACCAGCAAAACATTGGTCAGGGAATGATGCCAGGGTTCTAGGATCTAGAGATGCAGACCCCTCTCCTCTAAAAAAGACCAACAGGGCAGGCTCCCTCCCATCCCTCTCCCCCAAAGGACACTTTCAACCACTTGATTGGTATCTGCTTATTGGTAAAATCCCAGACTCTTCCAGTATCTCGGCAATCCTGCTGGGATTCAGCCTTGATACTAGGTCTACTAAGACTTTCCAGGTTTGGGAGTGCTAGAGTTTCAATCATACATGCTGTTTATACACAAACAGGGAAGAGGAACTTGAGAAATGCCTCCTGGAGACAGGCTAACTATTGAGGGGGTCCATTCCCATCTACCCCAAAAGAGAAGCCACCACTTGTCACTAATAGGACAAGGCCCAGGACCTAGGATTGGAGCTTCTGAAGGGCAGGTAAGACTTCATCTATGGTCTCTATTGTGGATCAAGGGCAAGGGCTAGTCCAGCCTTCCCAAAGCTCTATATTACCAGTGACCACATGGGAAAGAGGGAAAAGGATCAGAAGAAGATCCAGGTGTTTTCAGGCCATGGGGATGGGCAGGGAGAGAGCTGAAGGGTTGGGAAGCTGGGGGTGAGGGTACAGAAAGCTCTTTATGGCTCTGTGGCCCTGGGCAGCAAGATATCTTCATAGCCAGCAGGAAAATGGGCCCTTATGCTGTTTGATGTTAGGGGCATCTCTGGGTTCTAACTATGGGTCTGGCAACCCTAAATATCCACCCCATGCCTTGGACTGGGGATATGGAGAAAGATCCAGTGAGCAAAAGGACTACATAGCAAACAGGGAGAAAGAGCAGCCCTCTCTCTGTCCTTCAGAGTGTATGAAAGTGCCTGTGGTTGGGGTTAGGGTATCTTCTGTATTTGTGTGATTGTGGGTATGTCAGTGGTCAGTGTGTGTGTGTGTGTGTGTGTGTGTGTCCCCTCCTGGGGCTGCAGTGGGAACTCCTTAGCAGTCTTTTATTAGCTGGAGTGGCAGCCTAGCTCTCTGAGCCTGCCTCCTCCCAGCCCCCAGCCTGCAGGCTCCAGAGAGAGAAATCGATAGCAGGCAGCCTCAGTCCCCAGAATGGCATGATGGAGCTGCTTGCAAGGCCAGGCAGGCCTGGGTCAGGGGTCAATGAGTCTTTAGCAAAAAAGGCTGCTGGAGCCCTGACCCTGGGGCCCCTGATCCATCAGGCCAGGCTGCCTGTCGTAGCAGCTCGGGAACTGTCCAGTCCCAGCCAGAGCTGGGAGCAGATACCCAGGAGCAGGACCCATACAGACTTCCTGGATTCCCAAGTCCCTCGGTTCCCCAAGCCCAGCTGCTGACAAGGCAGGCTTGAGAAGAGAGTCTAAGGAGACTCTTTACCTCCTAAATCCTCCTCAAATATTTTGCTCCTCCCCCCTTCCCCCCAAGCCCTAGTTAAACAAGCGGGGAGGACATGCTCGCCAGAAGGCCAACCTGGGACAACGCTTGAGTGTTATCGGTGACTGAGAAGTGCCCTGGGCTTCTCAACAGATTTTCCTATTAGTACAGTTAATGAGTTGTCAGCCTGGTAGACTCAAGGAGCCAGAGAGGGGCTACAGCCAGAAATGGAAGTGTCCTGGTGAGTGGATGGGTGGGAGGGAGCATGCCCTGTTGATCTTTTCTGGAGGAGTGGGGTCTGAGCCTCTAGATCCTCTGCCTTATCCACTGAGCCTCTTTGGCTGCTCAATATTATACTGGTCTCAGTGGGTGGAAGCAAGAAGACACTGAGATTGAAGAAGCCAGGTCTGGGCCCAGCAGGGGCTGGTAGGGGCAGAAGGATGTGATTCTGTCTACAGAATCCATCCCAGTCTTTCTCGAGGTAGGGTTTGACCCTGGCCTGACTTCTATCTGGGATGCTGGAAATGGGCTAATGGAAGTGTTATGACTGAGGCTGGGTGAAGAGCGGTGGGGTTGGGAGGGTGGACTTATGAGGAGAGGAGGGCTTAGGACAGATATCAGAGAGATGAAGGGGTCAGAGAGGTGGGGGGAGGTCATAGGAATCTTCATCACAGGGATGAAAGGCAGAGGAAGTAGGTAGAGATGTTAGAAAGACTGGGCACAGACACGGGCTGCAGGGCAGAGGTCAGAGGGATTGAGACAAAGACTAGAGAGTGAAGGTCAAAAGCTCGGGGTGGGAATTTTGGAGAAGCACTTTTCTACCTGGTTCCAGCCCCTGAGTCAGGCTCTGTTTCCCTGTTGAAGCCAACAGCAGAGAGGGGCTTCTGACTCTCTGCTATTCTGGTCCTCCATGGCAAACCTCACGATGAGCTGCCTGCTGAAGTCCAGCTAAATGCTCAGAGCCCAGCTAGGGATGACTGCATCACTTCTCAGACTGATCTCCAGGGGAGTACAGATTCAGAGGGAGACAAGAAGAGACACAGAGAGAGGAAGATAGGAAGAATGACAAAGTCTGCAAGAGAAAGAGAGCTAGGGATGACCGACCAGCATCGCTTCCCAGGTTTGTGCCTAGGAAAGCAGAGATAGACAGATGGGCAGCGAGATACAGGAAAAGAGAAGCAGAGTGGCGACTGAGATAGGGGAAGGGAAACACCAGGATATCTAAGGACGCAGAGACAGAGAGAGGGAGTTGTCAGAGGGGGGAGGGGGCGGAATCTTCCAGGAAGATCCACTTATAGCAGTTGACACCCGACCCTGTGGCAGGGGTCACACAAGGGCAACTCCATCTTCTGAAGGCAAAATGTGAGAACCAGGTCCTCTGAACGACTGGCAGTCAGCCTTGACTGCTCTTCCTCCCTCACCTTCGTGTTCCTTCAGTTAAGTCCTTCCATTTCCTCCTCCATATCCCTTAACAGCAAAGCCACCCTTCCCTTCCCTCACCCCCTCCAAAGCCACCCTTCCCTTCCCTCACCCCCCTCCAAAGCTGGCCTTTCCTTTTCTCACCACCCTTCAAAGCCACCCTGCCTTTGCCTCACCCCCTCCAAAGCTGGCCTTTCCTCCTCTCCCCCCCTCCACACCTCTCACCTGGACCCCCCCCCCCGTCTCCCTGCTTTCAGTCTCTCCAATCCATTCCCCTCACAAAAGCCAAGTGATGATCTTACAGCATAATGATAATAACTAGTGCTTACATATCACTTGGAGGTTTGCAAAGTGCTTTACAAATGTCTCATTGCATCCTCACAACAATCCTGGGAGGAAGGTGCTATTTATTATTATCCCCATTTTCCAGATGAGGAAACTGAGTCTCAGAGAAGTGAGGCTACTTACCTAGGGTCACAGTTAAATAAGTGTCTAGGGCTAGTCTCCAGCACAGAGTTTCATGATTCCAAATCCAACTATCTATTGCACCCGCCTAGCTGTCTCTAGTCTGAGCTTATCCCTCTCCTTTTTTGTTTTCTAAGGGTTTTTTTTTGTATGTGTGTTTTGTTGAGGCATTTGGGGTTAAGTGACTTGCCCATGGTCACACAGCTAGTAAATGTCAAGTGTCTGAGGTCAGATTTGAACTCAGGTCCTCCTGACTCCAAGGCTGGAGCTCTATCCACTGTGCCACCTAGCCACCCCCCTCTATCACTCTTCTTAAGAACTTCCTGTGACTCCCTCTCACCTCTATAATGACAAGCTCCTGATTTGTCATTCCATGCCCTTCCAAGCCTGGTCTCAGGCACCCTTCTCCCCTGTGATCATGTAACTGGTCTGCATGTTCTCCCTTGAACTTGGCGTGACATCTTCCTATCTCCCTGTCTTGTCACAGGTTGCACCAGGTATCTGCGAGGCACCCCCTCTAGGCCCTGATGTGGAAGGCTTCCTCTGCTTGACCATGTAGGGCAGAACTAGGAACCGTGGAGTTGGAGATGGGGGAGCTTGCCAAATGATTAGTGGTAAACTTTCTATGGCTCTGTAGCAACAACCAGAAGCCAGATGACTACTACCTGGGCATGCTAGGAAACATATTCTCCACCCCCATAGGCCCAGTTACTCTCTGAGACCCCTTCCAGCTCTGAGGGAATGGTATTCTGGGATTCTAAGCTTCTCTGGTGTGACCCAGACATGGAAGGAAAGACCAGATCTGCTGTAAATGCTCTAAGTCTCTGGAAAGGCAGTGGGGAACAGCTGAAGAAGGCACTGGATCTGAAGCCAGAACATGTGGGTTTCGATTTTGCTCACCTGTGTAACCTTGGGCTAGTCACTCCATCCCAGCAAGACTCAGATCCGCCCTCCCCTTTTTTAATTAAGGGGATAACCTAGATAGACTTGTTGGCTCTAAATCTATGACCCTCTTGCAAAGTTCCCTCCCCTCCCTTGTCCCTGGAGGGGAGTGGGAGTGGGCAGAGGGAAAAATTGCCTCTACTTTGGGTAGGACTGAGGATTCCAGTGAGCAGCAACCTGCACTGGTGGGTGTGGAAAACTCAAGCAGATGCTGCTCTCATGCAGTAGATGCTGGGTGGTGGGGTGCTTAGAGCAGGATCTCCCTTCCTTCTTCAGCCAAATTCAGGTGCCTTCTCCCTAGGGAACCCTGAGCCCTAGAGACCAAGGTTATGGCTGGCCAGCTCCAGTCTCTCCCAGGGCCCAGAGAAGATGAGGGCTGCCACCTCTTCCTCTGTCTGTTATGTCTGGGGCTGGGAGAGAAATACTTTAATAGGGATTGGGCTGCGTCTATCCTTCCCCGCCAGTCCCATCTCTGGCCCTATTATCAGCCCCTATCATAGGCAGCAAATGACACATTGGAGAGTCTTGGCTCCAATTTGCTTCATGGTCCCTGTGGGGCTGCCTGGGAGGCTCGGGCTGGGCTAGGAGGAAGTGGGGGGAGATCTCCGATAATAGGATGTGGCCAGAAATGTCCCAGTGTCTATTAATGCTGCTGCCTGCCGCCACCCAGGATGAAACCCCCTCCCCCTGCTGGCTGCCAGGCTCAGGGGCCAATCTCTGTGCCCCCCCCCACCCCCCAAGGCTGCTCTTTAGGCCTGTCTCATGGCAGGGATACCTCTGACTTGGGCTGGGGCTGGGCTGGGAGAGCTGAAGCATTAGAACCCAGGAGCAAGGACCAGAGGTTTCCCCACAGGGCTAGGTCTCCCAGGAAAGTACCTGGGAGAGGACCTGAAGGAGAATTCAGGGAGAGCCAGAGGGAAAACCCTGGTGAACCTGGGGCCCCCATCAGTACATCTCTGAGTGTGTAACCAAGTGGAAGCTAAGTTCCTAGACTGTCAGTCTGGTCCAGCTCAGGGAAAGGAGAACACACATAGGGAGGCAGTGTGGTTCAGCAGCCAGAGCATTGGATTATAAATCAGAGGGTTTATGAGATCCTGGGTTCGAATCCTGATCCTTCCACTAGATGTCCTGCACTGGATGACTTCTAAGGTGTCTCCTAGCTCTAAACCACTGGTGGGGACTAGAAGGGTAGCTTTTTAGGACTTAAAGCTGGAAGAGAACCTTAGAGATTACCAGATCCAATCCCCTCATTTTACAGATGGAGAAACTGAGGCCCATAGACGGTGAGGGACTTGCACATCTATGGGTAGTAGATAGGTATATGAACTCAGATTCTCTGATTCCAGAACCAGTGCAGGGCTGGAGAGAAGAGAGGCTTCTTCCCTTTGCCTGGTTTGGAGGTGGGTGTGACTGCTGTCTGCTTAGAATGAGGAAGACCACAAGCTTGAGCTGGGTGCTAGTGATTAGGGCTGGGGGGGGGGGTGACTGAGTGGGAAGGGCGAGGAATAGGCAGTGCAGTTCCCCTGATCGGCAGCAGGGGGCTCCCAACCCAAGGAGACTTTTGGCCAATCAGGGATTTTTGAAAACCCATCTGGTCTAATCCCCTTGTTTTACAAGTGGGACTACTGAGGCTCAGAGAGACGTGCCCAAGATTACACTTCGATTCAGGAGGAAGAGACCAGAGATGAACTTTCCATGGAGGAAAGGGAAGAAACAATTACTTACAAAATAGGACCAGCAAGGTGCCTGAAATCCCACCATTAGCAGTCCCTGCCTTGAAGGTGCTTAACCTTCTTTGTGTCATGAAGCCCTCTGGCAGTCTGGGGGACCCTGTGGATGGACCCCTCTCAGAGTAATGTTGTAAAATGCATAAGTAATGCTAAATGTCAGTTACAGGCTTGTCCAAATAAAGAGCTCTCATTTATTTCCCATCCAATGTAACAGACCTTCTGAAATTTATTCATGTCCCCCTTGAGGGTTCTCAGAACCCAGATTAGGGATACTTGGCTTCAAGCATGGTAGACATCTGGTGAAAGGTAAGTGCCACTAAGACGGTCACACCTGAAGCCACTCTCCAGCCATTCCTACTTCGGTGGCAATGAGCTTGGCAGACCCTGGCCCCTAGGGGGCTGGGGAACAGGGTAAAAGCCGAACGTGGGAAGGAGCACCAGGACTGAGGGAAGGTCAGTTTGGATTAGGGAGGGGAGAAGAGAGTACAGTAACACATAATCAAAGAGTTCCTGGCATATAAGAGATAAAAATGCTTTCGGAGGCCAGCCTCAGATTGCAAACCACCTCTGGAGGCTGCCCACACCATGTTTCTACAGCTGTAATTGTTGGAAATTTTTTACTGACCCCAAGCCTCAGTCTACCTCTTTGTAGCTTCTCTCTGCTAGCTCTACCTTCTGCAGCCAAGGAGAATGAATCTAGTCTCTCTTCCACTTGACAGCCTTTCAAATACCGATTCTCCCCTTCTCCAGTTTCTTCAACTGATGCATGAACACCACATCCTTAACCATCCTTGTCACTCCCCTCTGGATTTCGTCCAACTGATCCATATCCTTTCCAAACTGTGGCACCCAGAATGGAATGAGGGACTCTATACGTGGTCTAATCAGCACAGAGGACAGGAGGCTGTTACCTCTAGGTTCTCTCTTTCAAGACATGCTGCTTCTCTTATACTTTGCGGGGCTTTCATGTCCTACCTGGTTGATATTGATCTTTCAGACTTTTTTTTTTTTGACACATGAACTGCTATCTAGCCATGCCCCTCTCATCTTAGACCTATGGAGCTCTGTGTATGTGTGTGTGTGCGTAATCCAAATATAAGACTATACTTATCCCCATCACATCAGATTTGGCCCACCATCCTAGCTTGTTGAGATTCTTTTTAGCATCCTAATTGTACTATGATTGAGCCCATATCTTTTCATCTTGTCCAAAGAAGAGTCCAAAAAGTTTGTCAATTTTTTTTGGCAAGGCAATTGGGGTTAAGTGACTTGCCAGGGTCACACAGGTAGTAAGTGTCAAGTGTTTGGTCTAAGGCCGGATTTGAACTCAGGTCCTCCTGAGTTCAGGGCCAGGACTCTATCCGTTCTACCACCTACCTGCCCCCACAAATGTTTTGATAAAACATGGGTAAGCCTTCCCCTATGGGGAAGGTCCTTTAGGAAACAACTTATTTCCTTTGGGGAAATTTTGATTGTTGGGTTAGGGACCTTCCAGGCTCTCTGTCCCTTCCCTATATCTAGTAACAGGCAAGTTGGATTTTGCTTCCCAGCTTTTCCCCAGTCCCAAGCTGCGCATATTGTCTACCCTGTAACTATCATGTGTCTGAAGATGTGTGTGAGGGGGTATTCTTTACGGATTTTTGTGGCCTTATGTATTGCCTTCTTCTCTCCCCCCTTCCTAATGTCCAGAGGCCAATTGTCTGGTGTTAAGTCATGGTGGGGCCAGTGTGTGTGTGTGTGCATCCTTCAGATTAAAATTTTTCTTTTTGCATATGTAATACATACTGTATTGGCAGACAGCTTTGTAATTGTGTGTTCCCTTCTGTGGCTACTGGTGCAAATAAATCACATTGAAAGAAAGAAAGGAAGGAAGGAAAGAAGAAAGAAAGAAAGAAAGAAAGAAAGAAAGAAAGAAAGAAAGAAAGAAAGAAAGAAAGAAAGAAAGAAAGAAAGAAAGAAAAATAGAAAGAATGGAGGGAGAGGAAAAGGAGAGAAGGAAAGGAGGGAGGAAGGAAAGGAAAGAAAAAGGAAATAAGAATGAAAGAAAGGAAGAAAAAGAGAAAGAAATAAAGGAAGGAAGGAAGAAAGAAAGAGAAAGAAAGAAAGCCACTGGATGGCAAGATTGCTGAGGCCCTTATTGACTCCTTGGGTACTATGAAGGAGGAAGCAGCAAACCTGGTTTAGGGTCCCTGATCAATGCAATTCAATTCAACAAGTCTTTATGGAGCTCCTACTATGTGCCAGGCACTATGGTGGGCTCCAGGAATGCAAAGACAGAAATGAGACATCACCTGCCCTCAAGGGTTTTATGTCCTACTGGGATCTACCATTCGACTTGCTGTGTAACTTTAGGCAGGTGACTGAAACTCTATCTTGGCCTTAGCTTTCTCAGCTCTAAAACGGAGTAATACCTCCTGCCCTTTCTTTTCCCTGGGGCAGTTGTGAGGATCAAAGGAAGCTGTGTAGCTTGTGAGGTCTTACCCATTGTAGCTGTCAGCATGTTCTCCAGTCAGGCATTCTGGGTAGTCCCCCCCCCCCCCATAAACACACCTTCTCTCCACACTTCTTTTTTCTCAGGACCCACAGTGTACTTCCTTGCTGCCAAGTGCTGGCTGGAAGCCCAGGGGCATCACTGGGTATACCCAGCCCTTTAAATCGGCCCATTGTGCAGAGGAGATAAGGATCAGGGAGGGCCTAACCATCAGCAGCAGTGTCTGATTCCAGAGTTGGCATCAGCCCCATGGCACACGCCATCCCTAGCCCTGTCACCCCTCTCTTTTTCACCTGCCCTGGTACCCAAACAGACTTTAAGGTGTTCTCTGTAATGACTGACTCCATTAGCCACTGTATCCCTCCCTTGGGTGACTGTCTCTACCTTCAGTCCAGGAGTTGTTCAATGTGCCCACTTGCTGTGGGGATAACATCATTTGGCTTTTCAGGCAGAAGAACTGGCTCACTTAATAAATGTTAGTTGATTGGTTAATTGCACTAATTAGCTGTGCTTTCTTAGGCAAGTCTCTGTCCCTCTCTGGGTCTCAGTTTATTTTTCTGTGAAATGATAAAGTTGGACTGGACATCTTAAAGGTCCTTCCTGGCTCTAACATCCTAGGATTCTGTGCTGAAGAAGGCTGTCCATTCCCCCATCCCCCCACCTCCACCTCCACCCCAAACCACCTACTTGGGTTGCCCTATTCAATTACCCAACCCCAGAGTGATTGTGCTGTGGGCAATGACTTGGGAAGGGGCAGATGGGGAGGGCCACTATGTGCTATGAGTGTGTGCTAGGCTCTGGAGAGTACTAGGGTTGGGGGGTGGGATAGGGCTCTGAGTCAGGGTGCTGGGTCTGCTAGTGGGTCAGGTCAGGGAGGCTTCCTGGAGGAAGAAGTGAGAGATAGGTCTTCACAAGTACAGAGCACTCTAATCCATGCAACCCAGTCCTGGAACCCAGGTCACCAGGGGGAGGGGGGTGGCCCGCTACCTGGGGGCCCTCGAAACACCTTTTATCCATCTCCTTTGTGTTGGGAGAACATAAGCTGAATTCGCCACCCGCCCACCAGCTCACCCGGAATGGACCAAAGGGAGGATAGTAAATATCGTAATCAGATTAGTGATCTCTGGCGGTGGGAAAGTGCCCTTGTGTGGGCCCCCACCCTGGCCCTGCCCAGTCCTGCCCAGCCCCCACTGCTGCTCCCAGGGCAGGAGAAGTGTCTCCTCTGGACTCAGCCTTCTTCTTCCAGTACAGGTTTCTTCAGGGTCACAGGCCAGAGGCCCCCCTGAATCCTCAGGGAAGCCCCAATATGAGGAGGAGAGAGTCAAATGGCAAGATTAACGCTGGTCTTGATAGGATAGAGTCAGGCTAGGGGTAATCAGAAAGAAGTACCTGACGAAGGTGGGAGTGAAGATGAAGGTAACCTATGAAAGGGACTGATTTGGCTTGAGGGAAGGGGAAGGAGAAAAACTCATACCCTGGAGCTAGGTTTGGGAGAGGACCCAAGATGACATCTTGAGCCAGGGATCCAGTACAGCAACCTGGAGTGGGGTTCACTGGATATGGATAAAGAGATAACTCATCCTTTAACCCTGAAAGCCAGGTTCAGCTGGTGTCCAGGAAGCTTTCTCGGGCTGCTCTAGTTCTCCCTGATCTTGATCTGTTCCAAGGTACCCACAGGGACTTCCCTCAAATACATGGCCAATCAACTTGGTCATCACTAAGCCTGAGATGTGGCTTTGAATTCTGAACACTTACTAATTCATCTCCAAAACTGATCTCATCTTTCCCCCCAAGCCTTCCTCTCTTCCTAACTTTGGAATTAATGCCACCATTCACCCAGGGTCCCAACCCAGGTGTCACCCTTGACTCTTCATTCTTACCACCCCCCCCATATCCAATCAATTGCCCATTTCATTTCCATTCTTTTTATCTCTCCAACCTCTGTTATATACATTCCCTTCTCTCCTCTAACACCGACACCACTCTGGTGCAAACCCTTACCATCTCACACTTGGAGGCCTCAGCTAAATTCCTACCTTCTATAAGAAACCTTTCCTAATCCCCCTTAATGGTAGTGCTTTCCTTCTGAGATTAACTCCAGGTTAGCCTGTCTTATACATAGATAGTTGTTTGCCTATTCTTTTCCTCCATTATACTGTGAGCTGCTTGGGGGCAGGGACTGGTTTTTTGCCTTTCTTTATATCTTCAGTTATTAACTGTGCTTGGCATAGCATAGATATTTAATAAATGCTTGTTGACCGTGTGTCTGAGCTACTACACCTTTTTTAGGGCCTCAGTTTCCTCACCTGTAAAATGAAGGTTTGGAGTAGATAAGCTCTAAGGTCCCCTCCAGGGCTAGCAATCTAATGTCTTCTCATTCTTACTAGCTGTGACTTCTCTGGGACCAAGTCCTGTCTCCCTCATCAGAAAGTGCACTCCACATGGGGAAAGGCAGGGCTAAAACCATGTCATATCCTCCTTCTCTTCTTCCTCCTCTTCCCATTTGTTCCTCTAGCTCCTTCCTTTTCTTCTCCTCTTCTCCCTTCTCCTAATGCTTCTTTACTTCTGTAGAATGGCCTAGGAATGCTTAGGACAGAGTCAATGTGCCCATTCAGAATCTGGGTCTGGGGCAATGTGAGCTGTGGGGATCTTCCCCTCCAGTTCTCTGAAAGACTCTTTGGGGGCTGAGATGAGTTGGGGAGAGGGTTGACCATTATGTCCTGTGTGTCAGAGTGGCACCCATTCTTAGCGGTGTTCCATCCATCATGTTGTTTGGGTGAGTCCCAATGTGCCCAGGGGGTTGAGAGACTGGGAAGCCCAACACCATTCCTCCACATGAGAGGCAGAAGTGGAAGGATGAGAAAGAGGAAAGGGGTGAGGGCAAAGGACCAGCAGAGAGGAAGATCGGCACAGGCAGAGAGAAAGAGTCAAAAATGGAGACACATCATCTCTCTTTAGGCACAGGTCGGATCAGATGCCCTCTGAGATGGTCCCCCTTTAACTTTGGAGGTCTATAGAGAAGAGAAGAAGCTGAGACAGGAGAGAGTCTGAGAGAAGAGTGAGAGAGGAGGGAAAAAGAGAGACAGAAATGGAAAGAGAGGGATATGGGGAAAAGGTAGAGAAATAAAAATATATAAAGATGAATAGAAAGGTGAAAGAAGAGAGAAATATGGAGAAATAGGAGAGAGAAGGAGATATAAAAAATAGCTAAAAAGAAGAAAAATGATGAAGTTAGGAGATAAAGAAAGGAAGGAAGATGAGAGAGAAAGAATGAAAGGAGAGAAAGATATGGAAAAGTGAAAGAGAAGCAAAAGAAGAATGAGGCAGAGAAAGACAAACTAAAGAAAACAGAGAAAAAGGTGGGTAGAGAAAAAGGAGAGAGAGAAGGAAAAAGAGGAGAAAGAGAAGGATGGAAGGGCAGAGGGAGGAGCTGAGGGCCTAAGGGAGCTTCCCTCCCTTAAGACAAGGGGCTAGGGCAGGGGCAGGGGCAGGGGCCGAGATGGGGGAGGGGAGGGGGGAAGGGGAGTCGAGTTTAGGCCTGTCTTTTGGGGGCTGTCAGAGCTGGTTAGACTCTGGGGAGATTGGGCCTTGGGATCATCTTCTTAGGAGCTCCCCCCCGCCCCCAGCCCGGCCCCTTTGCTGCCCTCGGCTTAGGGCCAGCTTTGTTTAGCTAAAGCGGAGGGATTATCGTCCCTGGTCCCTGAAGTTGTGGTTTGATGGGGCTTTCATCCCTAAAGCCGGGATGCTTTGAGCTTAGGCCCACACAAAGGGGTCCCTTGTGCTCCTGCAGAGCATGGGAGAGTAGGGGAGGGGGGTCCAGGGAACCCGTCTCACCCACATCCAAACTTTAAATCCACTTACACAAACTTCTCTCTGGACATGTCCGGATGGGTGGCTTCCAGGAGGCTGGCCATCCTCCCCCAACTGCTCCCTAGCCTCTCAGTCTCCAGGGGGGCTCTGCTAAGAGGCCATACCTGAGTTACCTGAAAGGAGAGAGAAGAGATGTGTGTGTCTCCCCAGGGCCTCCCCAGGGGCCCCTTGTGGAGGATGAGGTCAGTAAGTGAAATCTGCTGGACCCTGGGGAGAGTCCAGGCATCCAGGTTCTAAGCCTAGGTTCTAGGTCCAGGCTTGCCACTAACTCACTTTATAGCCTTGAAGCAGCTGAGGACCATGCAAAGAGCCCTGGACTGGAAGTCAGAGAAGGCAGATCCAAATACCTGTTCTGTGTTGGCTATGTGATCTTGGACCAGTCACTTCCTTCTCTTAGATCATTTTCCTCATCTGCAGAGGCAGGATGGTCTGTTATTGCCCAAAGAAGAGGGACTGGACACAGAGGCAGCAGAAGCCTGGGTTCAAAGCTTGGCTCTGACACTTACTTGTGAATCTCTCCCTTCTGACCTCAGTTTCCTTCTCTCTAAAGGAGGAGATTGGCCAGATGCCATCCCTTTTACTCAGGCGACTTCTAGGATTCCAAGTTACAAGAGAATAGGGATGGAGTGGGGTTGGGATAGAAGCTGAGAAAGATACCCAAAACAGCATTTGTCCCCTCCATAGTAGTGGAGGTGGTATGGGGCATTTATGGGACAGGGTCCCTGAAGAAACCTTGGCAAATGCTAAACTGCTTTAGAATCTTGATGAAATGTCAGAACCAACAGGGCCCTTAAAGACATTTAATCCAGTCCTACCATTTTACAGATGAAGTAGCTGAGGTTTTAAGAGGAGGAAAAGGGACTTGTCCATCATGGTACAGCAGGAAAAAGTAAAAGACCTGGGATTCAGGTCTATGTTTCCAAGCTCTCAACTGGCCTTTTGTCTGTACCAGGCTGTCCCATGAGGAGTAATTTTTTTTTATCTTTTTCCTGGTAGGTTTGGAAAAGAGATTTACAGACCCGGACCTGGGAGCTGGAGATTGGTTGGATGGAGAAGGGGGGATGGCACACAGAATATGGGCCCTCAGATGTAGGGTATTGGGGGAGGAGGACCAGAGAGGGCAGCTCCCTAGTTGCCCCCAGTCCCATTAGCTTCACCAAGACTTATGAGAGGGGGAGGGGAGGGAAAGAGCCTGGCGGCACTCGGTCAATAGCTGGAAATTTCTTCCCATCTTCTCAGCTGTAAAATGTTTGTGGCCAACACATTGTGTGACATTCCCAGAGAGACCACAAACATCAGGATCAAAGCTGGCTTGGCCAGGCCACGTGTAACGCACTGAGCCCTGGGCTCCTGTGGGTTTTCTCACTGATTCTGGGGGAAGGGAAAAGAGTACGGGTTGGGGTGAAAGACTCAAGAT
Organism: Phascolarctos cinereus; assembly: GCF_003287225.1. Taxonomy (NCBI): domain Eukaryota; kingdom Metazoa; phylum Chordata; class Mammalia; order Diprotodontia; family Phascolarctidae; genus Phascolarctos; species Phascolarctos cinereus. The sequence continues at coordinate 448,131,180 of NW_027555958.1, forward strand.
GTCAGAGTGAATTGTTTGGCAGTGGTGCTGACCTGATACATTGGTGCAATAGAGCTGTTCTGGGTGGTGGTGGGCTGCTGAAGAGATCTAGAACTACCCATCAGAGGTATAAAAGCTAATCACTCCATCCAGCCACAATGGTCAGGGAGTGCCTAGTGTGAGGATTTGAACTATGGTGCCTCAGATGGGCACCAGGGCAATTAGTACCTCTCCACTCCTCACCTTGTGGGCTGAGGAGGACAGGAGAATACCCTTCATGTGGTGAGGGCTAGCAACTCCTCTCCTATTCTGTTGAGGAATGTGATGCCTAGACAGTTAGGGAGCTGCCTCTCCTTGAATATTTCTGTAGGGCTTGTGTTCAGGAAGATCTCGGAAAGGTCTCCAGTCTCTCTGGTCTCTTTTATAAGGCATTAATGCTTTGCCAAGGTTGGATCTTTGAGAATCTGCAACCTCATCTTGGCCAATTGCTCCCCTTCACCCTTTAACCCCACAATGATTAACAGCTGACTCAGGCTTTGGGAATATACCCAACAATTTGGTCTTTAAAGAAGAGAGGAGAGAGAAAGATAAAAAGACATTGAGAGAGGCCGAAAGAAACAGAAATAGATTAAGAGACAGACACAGAGAAAGAAACAGACTCAAAGTGGCCCCACACAGAAGCCAGGACTCAGTTTTCTGGGTTTGGGGATTGTATTAATGTCCACATTCCCTTCCTGATGGTAGATATGGCTACTCTGTCTTTACAGTCCCTTTTTTCTGGGCTGAGAAGCTTTGGGTAAATGGATGGGTGTGGAGGTCATCCTACCAAGAATCCTGAGTGTCTACCTGGGAGAGCCTGGCCTTGGCCCTCCTTCTGATCAAGTGAAATAGTATTTTCTAAACTGCTTAGCATAGTGCTTGGCACATACTAGGTATTTAATAAGTGCTTGCTCCCTTCTCTTCCCTTTAGGACCAAACATCTGGAGGCTTTCATGTTCTGAACTGCCTTCCTTTCCTCAGAGTCCCCTGTGACAGACAAACCTCCACCTTCCCCAGCTCTAGTCTGCCTGCTTCTTCCCATAACCTACTCAACCTGGGTTATGGAGTGGGGGAAGGGATGGAGGAAGGGAGATGGAGGCTGAGTTAGGGAATGAGGGAAGGATGGAAGGAAACAAGTAATGATGAGTCAGTGGGAGAGAGATGGAGGCCAAGTGATGAGACAGAGGCTCAGGGGAGGACAGCTCAGAGCTTCCATCATATTTCTGGCTCAGGTATCTTTTTTTCTTTTCTTTTTTAAAATTAGGCAATTGGAGTTGGGGTTAAGTGACTTGCCCAGGATCACACAGCTAGTAAGTGTCAAGTGTTTGGTCTGAGGCCAGATTTGAACTCAGGTCCTCCTGACTTCAGGGCTGGTGCTCTCTCCACTACACCATTTTTTTTCTAATGAGATCTTCTAGCCCCTGGGAAGGATGGTTGTCCTAATGTGCCTGATTCTTCCTGGAGCTATGGGAAAAGCCAGAGTCAACTGGAAGATGCTGGTATGACATGAAGTGGCCTCCCAATCTTCATCCTATACTCCCTTCCCACTCCACCCCCCTCCACCCATGGAAAAGGGATTATCATCTGGGGAAGGTAGACAGTGCAAGAAGACCAATTTCAGATGTGTGTATGTATGTGTGTGTGTTGGGGTGGGGTAGGGGTAGTTATTTGCTTGTGAATTTGTATTGGGTCCCCCAGTATCTTTGCAAGTCTCATGGTATCTCTGAGGGTAAAAGTGAATAAACTAGAATGTCTGCCTTTGTAAGTGACCATCTGTGGATACGAATGGATGTGTCTGCATAGAAATGTCTCTGTGTGTGTTGTTTCATGTATATGTGCATGTATCTGTGCCCACATAAACACATGCCCATGTGCCCATGTGTGTGTATCTCTATATGAAGGGGTCTGTGTAGGGAAAACCCACATTTAAGTCAATCAATGGGTTAAGGGAAGGCAGGCAACTCCATAAGTCTTAATCACAGCTTTGCGGGCTTAGCCTGGTCCCCCTGTTGAAAAATGTTTCAAAAAGCAAAATAAATGGACTTTGAGTAACCGAAGTATTGATTTCGCCCACGTCCAGTAATAAAGAGCAAGTCACCTGTAGGTAAAACTCTTGTAAAATATATTTTATATCCTAATAGTCTGCAGACAGAGTCCCTGCCGCCGCCCGCCTGGCCCACATGACAAATTGCCTGAAGCCCAGCACCCGCCACACTGAAGCCAAGCCCAGCCAGGCATATTTCACAGGCCAAGAGATCTACTCTCCTGCCTTCAGGGGAGGAGGCCAGAAAGTCCCACCTGGGAGTGGGGAGGGAGGCATGGAGAAGCAGCCATCTTGCCTTCTCCACTCCAGCCTGGGCAGGCTTGAACACACACACACACACACACACACACACTTACACATGTGTGTGTGTGACTCCTTTCAGACCCAATGGCCTACCCTCCTGCAAAGCCTTCAGGTTTTCCATCCCACCCACTGGGACTGACTATTCTGTTTCTCTGCATTCCCTCCATCACTTGTGCCAGGGCTGATAGAGACTCCCTGATTCTACTTTTCTGCTTTTTGGGGTGTCTCAGGTGCCCAACTTCAAGGCCCTGTCTCATCTTTGGAATGAGGATCCCTGAAGATAGGCAGAACTGTTTCTCCTCTCAGCCAAGGGCTTTCCTAGTTCTGACCAGGTCTCTGGGCTGGGACAGGGTTGCATCTTCCCGCCAGACCAGCAAGTCAGGTCTGAGCAAGGCTTTCTGGGAGTGGGGCAGGCCTGTGTCTTCCTCACACCAGAAGTTCCCTAAGGTCAGGGTTGTGTCCCCTATCTGGGTGGGGAGCTCCCGCGGGGCAGATATCTCCCTCTCAGACAAGAGGTTTTCTGAGGGCAGGGATGTTTCCTTCTCAGTCCAGGGGCTCACTGAGGGCAGGGCCTGGTCTCTCTTTACACCAGGAGACAATTCTTGGCTTTATGATGAGATTTCTCCCTTCAGTGAAGAACAAAATGAAATCTAAATTCTTCTGCCTGATATTCAAAACCTTCCCAGTCGAGCTTCACAGGCTTGGCTCATGATATATTCCCTTTCACAGCCTTTACACTTTGTCTGGGCCAGGTTCCTCATTGTTACTAGCTAGGAAAGTCCCTGCTTCCAGCCTTTATCCTTTGCTCCCCCTCACTTCAGCCAAGAGTCCAATCCCCCTGATTCTTCAAGACCATTCTTAAGTGACTCCCAATTCTCAAGGACCTGTCTGTCCTTCCTCTTCCAATAATTGTACATAGCACTTCCTTCCCATTAGCACATTTTTTGGGGGGCCACAAATTCTGGAAGGTGGAGAGGCAGTGGGAGACCGGACATGGTGGGGGTGCAGAAGGAATGTGGATGGACAGGGCATGAAGAATGAGGAAGAGTGATCTCTGAATGACTTTCCTCTAGAGACGAGAGCTGTACCCCTACCCCCAAACCTGGGGCTCTCTGAGGGCAGAGGTTGATAGGAAGTTGGAGGTGGGGGCCAGAGAAAATTAAGGAGGAGGTAAGGCACAGAACGGATGGGGCAAAGGGACGGACCTGGTTTCTCTGTTGGTGAATTCCTGGACATTGAGATAACTTTGGGACTTGGGGTGGAAAGGAGGACCCCCAATTTCCCAAAGATAAGGAAGGGGGCCCCCAGCCCAGATCAAGAATAAAGATTTCCAGGATTACTGGGGAGAGAGGATGGTGGTTAACCTGGTGAATGTGTGTGAGTATGTGTATGAAGAAGCATGTGTGAGTGTGCTTGGCGGGCTGTGAGAGCGGGTGTGAGGTGGGGGGTGCGGCCCATTGGACTCGAAGAAGCTGGAAGGGGGGTAGGAGGGGCGAGTGGGAGCCGCGCTAATGGCCTGTCCCGGGGAGGGCTCCGGGCAAATTGCTTTCTTGGCCTTGTCAAACCCGTCCCCGCGAAGCCGGAGCTGCCGCCGCCGCCTGCGGATCCCAATGATTAATCGCCACTAAATGAGCAGATGCGGGCGCTGCCCTGGGGGCTGATGGGGGGGTAGGTAGGGGATTGGATTATCCGTGGGGCTTGGGGGGGCTGGCTGGCAGGGACTCCGCTAATTAGCTGGAGGCTGGACGGGACTCTCAGGCCACCCTTGGGGGCCAGAGAAAGGAGGCAGGGAGGAGAGGGGAAGGCATTTGGTCTCCTCTTTGGTCCAATTCCTGAGTGTACAGAGATGGACACGAGAGGGACATGGAGATGGAAATGGATTCAGAGGGAAAGGCAGATATGGGTTCGATGTCCTCAAGAGACTTCCTAATAATTGGAGCTATCTACACATGAACAGGGCTGCTTCCTCGACAGCTAGTGAACTTCTCATCCCTGAAAGTCTCCAAACAGAGTGTGGGTGATGACTCCGAGTCGTTCCGTCGTAGCTGGGGCTAGATGCCTATGGAGTCTTATCAGCGCTAAGAGTGGGATTCAATGAAGAGAGAAGAAGAATTCCAGAAGAGGAAGAATAAGAGAGGGAGGAGGGAGAGGAAGAGGGAAAAGAGAGGGAGAGAGGAGGGGAGCAAAGGTGAGGAGGGAAGGAGGAAGAAGGTGGAGGAACGGAAGAAGAGAGATGGGGAAAGGGAGGAAAGAAGGAAGAGGAGAAGGAGGGGAAAACGAGGAAGAAGTAAGAGGAGGAAGGATAGGAGAGAGGAGGAGGAAGAGAGGAAGGAGGAGAGGGAAGAGAGGGAGGAGGAGGAAGAGGAAGAAAGAAGGGGAGGGGATTGGGAAGCCAGCTTCTGAAGGAAACTTTTAAATCCGGCTCCGTTTCCAAAGGAGATTACGGGAGCCGTGTCCGCGCCGCTGCCCGTCGGTCGGTGGACCTAGCTTCGGCTTCGGCTGGGCTGCCCGCCTGCCCGCGCCCGGAGCTCAAAGCGGCTTTGCTTTGCTGAGGGGGAGGCTGGGGGGTGGGGGGCGGAGATGTCGCTTTAATCGCTGAAGCCTCAGAAGGCCTGGCTACCAAGTTTCCAGTTTTCCAAAGCTCATAAATTAATCCTTCCCCAGCTCCCTTCCCCTGCCTCCGGCCCATGCCACGGCGACAATGGAGTCGAGCCAGGAGACACACTTGTACAGAAACATACTCACTGTTTCAGGAGCACCCTCGAGGAAGCACACAGGGAAACACTGAGACGTGCAGAGACACAAAGACACACTAGGATACATTGACATACTTGAGATTCTCAGACACGCATTGGCAACATAGAATTGATCACAGACCTGCACCCAGACACACAGAAGCCCAGTCTGTTCTCCCTCCCCCCCCTCCACGTTCAAAGTTCTTAAGTCTAAAGCAGACCATCTCAAACCTGAGTGTTTGAGGGGACCCTGGGCATACACAGTGTCCTGGGGGAATGCAATCACACATTCCTCCCCACCATTGGGGTAACAAACAAAAGGCTGCAAAAATCCCCCTAAACATCCCCCCTTTACTGGGATCTAGAACCAAGCAGCTTGTCTGGAACCTTCGATATGGAGAGTTCTTTGAGATTCCAAAACAGATTGTACACTCCTGTTTGCTCACCTCCCCCCCCCCTGGCACAAATTCTCATAGGGTCCAAATAACTGAGGTCTCTGATGATTTCCCCTCCCCCTCCCCCTCAATACTCCCAGGACAGTAGCAGGGCGTAAAGGTAGAGAAGGGGACTTGAGCCTGGATCAGTGTGTGTGTGTGTGTGTGTGTGTGTGTGTGTGTGTGTGTGTGTGTGTGTAAGGGCATGAAAGGGCTAAGAGTTGCAACCTGCCCAGTTGCCTAGTGTCTAACATCCTGGGTGATAACACACAGACATGGCAGCCAGACTCACTAACACACACTGACACTCATTGAGGGCCTTAGGTTTGGAGCGGGGTCTGGCTCTAAGATGATCACAAAGAGCAGTGAGCACTAGGTTCCCCTGGAGATCTCTTCTTCCACAGAACCTGAGGACTCCAGGAACTTTGTCTTCTTCACTGGGCTCTCCCCAAAGGAGAAAACAAAAGTTTGTCCTAAGCAAGGGGATAATATGGAGGGGCACCTCTGCCTTGGCTTTAAGGGGACCTTATCAAGGGTGAGAGTTCATTATGCAGCATGTCCAACAGGATGAGGGAGACCCCCATTCCATCTCATCCCACTTTCCTCCATACTACCCACGCCTGCACTTCTCTCTACTCCCCATCTTACCACTTGACTCCAGCCTTAGGCCCCAGTGGATCTGGGAAAGCCATGCCCAGATGCTTGGGGTACTATTCTAGAGACCCCCCTCCTCCATCCCTTTCCATAGCCAATCCTCTCTGCTCTAGCCCCAGGACTCAGTGGATTTCCATTCTTTGGAGTTTAGTGCCAATTTCACACAGATAACCCCACCCCAACCCTTCTTCCACCATGGTCCCAAGCATCCATCCTGTCCTTCCTCATCCAGTCAGTTCTGTACTGTTTGGGAATCATAGAATCTCTCGGGCACAGAGGAACAGAAGAAGAGAGATGGGGAAAAGGGAGGAAAGGAGAAGGAAGAGGAGGAGGAGGGGAAAATGAGGAAGAAGTAAGAGGAGGAAGGATAGGAGAGAGAGGAGGAGGAAGAGAGTAATCCCCTCAAAATCATCCTCTGAAATGGGCCAGGGAAGTTATCCACACAGAAGTGTACTTCATGTATTAGGATCCTGGGTGAAGAGGAGGCTCCCAGAGGTGTTGGGTTGAGAGGCAGGTCATGCTTCTGTGAGTGAAGCAACCTTTCCAAACCCTTCCAAAGAGGGTATGGGACTAATCCAGTCCTGCTAAAACACATACATGAAGCAAGGGGAAATGACTGGGAGTGGAAGAAGGTGTAGAAAGGGTTAGGATATGGTAGGGAAAAGGATTACTAGTGAAGTGTGCCAGGCAACAGTACTTGCCTTGGTTCAATATTTTTATTGCTGAGTTGGATAAAGGCATAAGTGACATGCTTATTAAGTTTGAAAAAGGCACAAAGAAAAGAGGAATAATTAAAAACAGAGGGTAAAAAAAAATCTCTAGGATTAGATGAGCTCAAGATGAAGCAGAACACATCTCAATGTAAAGTCCTTCAATTGGGTTAAAAAAAATTGTACCCCAAGTACAGAAGCGGGGGAGAGGTATGACTAGTCAGGTATTCCTGTGAAACAGATCTAGGGAATTGGGGGGGGGCAGCGGAAGAGATTTAGTAGACTTCCAGCAAAGTAATGTGAACTCAGGCTTTGTTAAGAGAGGCACAATGTCCAGCAACAGGGAGATGATACTCCCTCTGGTCAGACCTTAGCTGGAACATGTTCAAAGGAAAGCATCTAGAAGGGAGAAGATCCCGTCTGAGGACTTACCCATTCAAGGAACCACAATGGTTTAGCCTGAAGAAGAGGAGACCTGGGAGTGGGAGAGGGGTAGGGGAGGACACAAGAGTTTTCTTCAAGTGTTGGAAAGGCTGTCACTTGGGGGAGCAACGAAATTCACTCTTACTGGCCACAGAGGGAAGAGCCTGGAGCAATGGAGTGGGGCCAGTGGTGGGGGTGGGGAGGGGAAGAGGGAGACGGCAACTGAGGATGGATGTTAGGAGGAGTGCCCCCTCCCACATCCCATTGAAAGGCTTTAAGCAAGGGTTGGATATAAGCATTGATGGATTAGATCACTGAGGGGTTCTTGCTTAGGTATGGGGTTAGATTAGAACCCTCAGATGGAAGGCTCTTCCAGTTCAGCTCTGGGATTCTTCCTCGAGGTGGGCTGGGGAAGGAGATGAAAACAGGGTGGCTAGGAGGGGCTCTCTTTCCTTCTCCAGAGCTTAAGGTTTGCTTAGGACACACTCCCATGCTCTCATTCTCCATGGTGTTCTCTTCAGCTTCCATTGTAGTCCTACGGAATCCCTGAGCTGAATCACCTCGGCCCTTCTCAGTGCTTTCTCTGCCAGCTCTTAGGCTGTCTGCTGGGCCCCAGTCTTAGCTGGTCACATATTCCCTCTTGCAATGGTGGGAGAGAGGCTTTATCCCCCAGTGGATCGTGGGTCAGTGGTGAAAGGCAATGTGGAAAAGGAGTCTTCTGACTAGGGCCTCCTTCTCCATGCATCCACATCACTCCCCCAGTTACCCACATCCTATTTGTCCCCGCACTTCCCCTCAGTCCCTTCCCTCCCTCCTTCCCTCTCTCAGTCTCTTGCCCCCTCCTTTCCTTCCCCCTCAGCCCCCTCCGTGCAGAAGTTAAATTAAATGGTACTTTAAAAAGCCCCCTCCCTCTCCCCCTCCTTTCTTGTCCCTTTAATTCGGGTCTAAACGGTTTTGCTTTGGGAGAAGAATCTGGGGAGGGGGAAAGAAAGAAAGAAGAAAAATCCTTCCCGAAGAGAAGAGAAGGGGAGAGAAGAGAAGAGAAGGGTATTATTGCCCTAATCCTCTTAGGGCCGTCAGCGCAGACGGGCCGGCGGGGCTGAGATGGCCACTGGCCCTGGCCGTTCCCATCCTCTGTGGGGCGGGGCTGAGGCAGCGTCTGCGAATGCAGCCTGGCCCCCTGGCCCCCTCCTCGTCCTTCCTTCCGTCTCCTCCATCGCCCCTTTACTTTTCCCCTTACTCCTCCATCTCTGTGTCCCTTTTCCTCTGTTCACAGCACACAGATGCACAGTCACATAAGGTCACACACACAGGGACGATCACACACACAGAGCTCTTTCCTAGGGCTCAGAGAAAATCTGAAAAGCAAATACCGTCCCTTTCCCCAGCCCTGGGAAGGGGGCGGGGGTCGATGCTGTGACCTGCGAGCTTCCCAAGTCTGGGACACCCAGGCATGTTCCAAGACAGGTAGTGATCTCACTCCCTGGCCCACTCAAGGGATCCATTCTCCAGCTTCCCGCACTGGAATGAGGCACTAGACATACCGTTACACAAATTCCCACAACAGGGTCTCACAGACAGAGGCTTCCTCGGTCATAGACAAACATACTAACTCACACAGTCACACATACCATCACACAGAGTCACCGTGCGTTTCCATCCTATCCTCCCTCCAGGCAGCAAACTGAATGATCCCAAGACACAGGCCACGCAAAGGCTATAGCTTCGCAGCTGCCCACAGGTTTGCGGGTTGGGCAGTGACCTCTGGATATCCCTACAGGCCACAGTCTTTGCTGATTCGGCCCAGATTGGAGGCTATGGTCCAAGGGTGGAGCCGCTTTTCCCTCCCTCCCCCCTGCTCTTTCCCCAGGCCCGCTGCAGCCTCTAAGCTCCCCTGTCCCGAAGCTTCCCGAGCTGGGCTAGAGGTAGTGCCTTTGTCAACAGGCTCTCAGTCTGGTCCTGCAACGACCAGCCTCATCTGTACGCCCAGGGCATAGTTGACCAGGCCTATAGGGACTGCCGGCCTTTCAGTCTCTCAGGTGCGTCTTTGGCCTCTCTGAACAGTAGTGTGCCTATGTGTATGTGAGCTAGTGTGAGCCCGGGGCGGGTGCTACCTTCCTAGAGTGAGCGAATCTATCCGTGTGTGCCAGTGTGTGGCCTTAAATGTCCATGAGTCATCGTGTGACTCCTCACCAAGGTGCAGGCCAAACACACCTCCAGGCCAAATTAGACCCCTCTTGGCTGGGGCCTTTTGCGGGGCTGAGGAGAAAGTCCAGAGATGGAGGGAGGGGTGTGCCAGGTTCGAGCCCCAAGCCGTAGGCGCCACTTCCTTGCCTCCCAAGCTGGCTGAAGGACCAGGGTACCGGGGCAAATCTTGGAAGGGGCATGTAGGGGTGTCTCTGAACTTTGGCCCCCTCTCCAGTCTACGAGCCCCATCTTCCTCCTCGCACTTTCACCCGAAGGAACAGGAACATCTGAGCCAACCTGGCTCGGCTAGTAGTGGTGCAGGAGGTGGGGGTGGGGTAGGGAAGAGGGCTAGCTTTATGGCAGTGGCTTCAAAGTCCTAAGTGTCCCCACGTGCGTCCCCTCCGACTCTTAAGTACTCCGCTGCCGCCTCACAGGCAGGTTCCCAGTAGCAAGTTCCCTCCTAGTCCTCCTCATCCTTATTCCCTCCTATGGCTAACCCCAGAGCCCACTAAGTTACCGAAGCCCCTCCCAAATTCCGTCAGCCTGGGTCCCTTTGACTTCCAGGCCCAGCTCCAGAGTTCTTTTCCTCTGCACCCCCAACACTGCCCTCATCCCCTCCTTCCCTCAGCCAGCCTGGAGCCTCCTTCATTGGGGAAATTTTTTTTTCACCTGCGAAGGTTTGGGAGGGGTAAAGGGTGGGGGGAAGGATCCGGGCGAGCTGATTGACAGGTGGCGGGGCCATTGGGGAGCTGAGGGCTTTACTGGGCGCTGGGACAATAGCCTTTTAAACACCCGCCTGGGCTCCCCACCTCTGTCTGTGGCAGAGGTTGCGGACCCACGCACAGGTTGAGACCCAGGGAGAGCAGCAAGGAAGAGGAGGAGGAGAAGGAGGAAAAGGAAGAGGAGGAGGAGGAGGTAGAGGAGGTGGGGGAGGAGGAGAAGCAGCAGCAGCAGCAGCAGCAGAAGCAGCAGCAACAGCAGCAGCAGCAGCAGCAGCAGCAGCAGCAGCAGCAGCAGCAGCAGCAGCAGCAGCTGTGGTGACGGTAGTAGCGGCAGTAGCAGCACTGGCCGCAGAGGTAGGAAGAGGCAGATAAACGGCTGGAGTGGGGGAGATCACTGGCACCGCACCTCGCCCCAGGCGTCCTCAGAACCTCCATACCTTGCCTGCTCTGAGCTGCAGGCTGTAGCCCTCCGGCCCGAGCTCGCGGAAGCTGCGTGCAGGGCTCACCCGTTGAGGTAGGAGGGCGCCAGCTCGCTAGGGCTAGGTGCTGGAGTTGGGAGGGGGGACAGGGGTCCCCTGGGGAGGGAGAGGACCTCGAGACCCCTACTAAGAGCTTCAGCAATGGGTCCCTGGCCGACTGAGCTGGGAAGGAGCCTGGACCGCTCCTGAAAGTTTGTCAGAGCTCTGAATGTCGTAGGCTCAGCTTCGCAGGATAGACAGCAGAGGCGCAGAGACTGGGGGTGGTGGAGTGTACGTAGATAGAAAAAGGAGGAACGAGGAGATAGGGACAGAAAGAAACAGATGAGAGCCAGCGACACAGAGAAACAGAAACGGGAGGTGAAGTGGAAGGCGTGTGTGTGTGTGTGTGTGTGTGTGTGTGTACGCGTGTGTGTAAGAGAGAGAGAGAGAGAGAGAGAGAGAGAGAGAGAGAGAGAGAGAGAGAGAGAGCGAGCCACAGAGTCACTTGGAGTCAGATCGGGAGTCAGAAGGACAGACATCTTCCAGTTTGTCACGGTTTGGTGTCCCTTCATACCCTCAAACCTACTGTCCTTCCCTTCTTCCCTCTTTACTTCTTTGCCTCACTCGCGCGCCCCTCACTTGGGATGGAGTTCTTGCACCCTGAGCTTCTGCCAAGGGCAACCTGGGGAAGGGCAGTGAGTTCAGCTGAGCCGCGTCTCTCTTTAGAGGAGCCGAGTGGGGGACTGGGAGAAGGGGCAGGGAGTGGGGGCAGATAACTCGAAAATGTGAGCCCTGGGAGGAGCGAGAAGCGTCCAGATGTCTTGTGGAGCGAGGGGATAGAAGAGAGAGGGAGAAGGTCCGAAGCCTGGCTCGGACTCTCCGTGCCTTGCTTCTTCGTGTAGCCTCTGGGGCCCCATGCGGCCGAGAAGTATCAGCCCCCTTCCACTGGTGTAGACCGAAATTAGTTCATTTCAGGGAGACCTCTGTTCCTCTTCCCGCCGTCCCTCCTTCCCCCAGAGAGCAGCCATTAAGGCTGGCACGGAGTTGGGTTCTCACCTTAGCTCTTTCCCTGTTGGTACGAATAATCCAGTTGGTAAGCTCCTCGCGTCGCCTATGGCGACATGTGTAGACATGCTCCGGGTTGAGTGCCTCCGTGCTGCTAGCTTCTGGCCAGTTAGCCCGAGCTCCCGAAATTCGTTAGGTTCTTGACTGCCCTGTACCGGGGTCAGACTAGCTGCGTATGAAGTCCTGTAGGTCCGACTTCCTGCTTCCTTTCCTCGTTCCCAGCTCTTGGTTTCGGAGTCGAGTTCTCTCGCAGCTTCCCCTCCGTACTCCCCAGGACAGTGTATATCAGTCGCAAACTCTCCTGAGGACAGCCGCCGTTGCCGGGGCCGGGGCCGAGCAGGGGATAGGGACTGCCCAGAGCCCAGCCTAGGAAATGAGGTGGGGATCTGGGAATGGGGGGTCAAAAGTGGGCAGAGAGGGGGAAAGAGAACAACTATGTCTGAGGCCCAGGCCATACTGGATGTAGGGAAATGGAGGGTCCCTCCACACAGAGGAACAGGGTCGGGACTTAGGAATGAAGACCGCTCCTTAGATAGGGGCCCACTCCAAGTCTAGGTCTGGGGCCCGTTTGAACCTGGGGAACGGAAAAGGGATCTGGAAAATGGGAGGGTCCAGGGCTCGGACTGGGGTCTGGACTGACCCTGGGGAAAAGGACAGGAGTCCAGGGACTGACTGAGCTCGGGATGAGCCTGGGGAAAAGGAAGGCAGCTGAGACTCGGAGGCAGAATCTAAGACGATGTTGAGGGACAAGAGACCAGGTTTCTACAGTTCTGGGGCCGGCTTAGGGAAAATGACGAGAGTCAGTCAAGAGCGAAATCAGGGGACTACACGGAGCTTGTTCCTACATGGAGTAGAGATAGAGAGAGGGGCCAGAGTCGGCTGGATCGCAGCTCCGGAGTTCAGACACCTGGCCTGGGGCTGGGGCAGGGATAAGTCTGACCAAAGGGCCAGTAGTTCCTGGGAATAGAGTCTGAGTTTGGGCTGAAGAGGGATTGAGGCGAGGACAAACCCGGGAAAAAGCAGGGAGAGAGCAGAGGTTCGAGGAGAGGGCAGAAGTACGAGCCAGGCTCAGGCTGCAGAAAAAAATGAAAGTCCCTGGGACAAGAGACATTGGCCTCTCAAGCCTATGGACGTTTTTCTGAAAGGCCGTGAAGGAATCACTAGCCCTGACTGGGGATTGAGGATGGAGGGTTTGGGTGGGGTGGGGGCCTGGGGCCTCCTCCGGGACTATGGAACACTCCAGATTTCCCTAGTCTTCAGCTGAACTCTTTGAAAGAGGGATGGAGTGAGACGCAGGGTGGCACCTAGGAGTTGGGCCAGGACTGAAGTTGGGGTGAAGGGGTTTTCCCTTAAAAATTCAAGATAGAGGAAGAGGGAAGAGGGTGCTAACAGGTCACAATAGACAGCGATTTCCTGACCTTTATAATACGATGAGGAACGGGTGTTCCCTTAGCTCTGGCTAAGGGAGTGGGTCTGTTTTCGCTTTAACGAAGTGTATGGTGTTTGCTTATCCTCAAAGAGGCTCCTCTGTGTCTTCTTCGCTCTTCTCAGGAACCGAAATTAGACATTAAGCATCCGCGGGACGAGGGAGGCCTTCAGCCCTGACCTCTCTCGGGTGCGTGACTGTGTGTTTGTGTGTGTGCATGTGCGAGCGAGTGTGTGAATATGTGTGTGCGTGTGTGTGTGTGCGCGAGCGCTTGTGTGTGCAGCAGGGCTGCCTCCCTCGGCCTGAGGGGGCGAAGGCTACCCAGGACTGCTACGGGCGAAACTGGCGCCTCGCAAGTTTACGAGTCAGAGTACTGCGGGGCGCCGTAATCGAATGAGCTGGGGATCAAGAATGGCAGAGAGAGAAGGGCGCAGAGCCAATGTGGCTGGGGACAGACTCAAGCGGACCCACCCTGCTGTTAACACCGCGGTTCGTCTACTCGGCTCTTCAGGAGAGCCTGAGGAAGAGCTGCAGGTGTGAGGGATCCTTCGTTTCCTCCTACGGAGTTCATTTCTCTTCAGAGTCTCCACTGACCTGAATTCCAGGTCGCCAAGAATTCCTGCCCTCGATGAGCCGACCTTGGGTGGGTTGGAGACCATGTTTGTGGGGCGGAAGAGGTTCGTTGGTTTTCGGTCGAATGAGGTTCTTATTCTTCCTGCACGCCCACCTCTCTGGGATCCCTCCAGACTTCAAGGACAGCGGCAGAGACCACACCAGGACCCAATCTCAGCCTCTGAAATCAAGCAGGAGTTTTCTAGGGGCTGAATTCCCTTGGTTGGAAGTCCGTCTGGATCGAAAGGTCCCGAGAATAGGCCCAACTCCTTTTCCCAGCATCAGTGTACTGGCAGTGCCTCCGAAAGTCCCTGCTGTCTTGAGGGATAGAGCCAGGGAAAGGGCCTAGGGAGCGGGAAAGGACGGTTGTGCAGAGAGCCTGAAAACTAATTCTCTCCTCTTCCTTTCCAATTTCCCATCACCCTCTAACCAGGACTTCCTCTCCTAAGGCACGTCCCCGGGTCAGGCCGAGAATCCCCAGGAGACAGAAGAGGACAAGCAGGTTGAGGTTCTTCGACCTTCAGGCCCACACACCTCTTGTCAGTTTCCCCAGAGAAATCGGTCGGGTTCCCCTTCTCTGCCCAGTGTATCTCAACCCAAGTGTCTGGGGATAAGAAGAGGTCGTCGGTACCCGGGCCCAGACTGCTATACCCTTGAACATACCTAGCACACACCAAGTCACACCAGATCCTCTCCCCAACCCTAACAAACAATACACAATCTATCTATAGCACTCATATGTGTAATACACACTCACCGACGCCAGTACCTATATAGACCCACGCAATACAAACAACCTTACACACTCAGTACTCGCAGGAACCCACAGACTTACCAGGACTCTTGCATATTCCGAAAGCCACTTCCCTCCCAACAGACATACCCTCTTGCTCTGCCTCTATCCCTCTTTCCCTTATTCATCCGTCACGGGTTAGGGCTCTCTCTCTCTCTCTCTCTCTCTCTCTCTCTCTCTCTCTCTCTCTCACACACACACACACACACACACACACACACACACACACACACACAGGAAAGTCCAGCTAAAGCCAAAAAGTTTTCTCTGAAATGCAGTTTCGTGAAGCCCCAGTAGGTTCCTTTGTGTACAAGCCTTAATGCTGCTTGGTCGGAATCGCCCTCTCGGCTTAGACAACGGTCTGGGGACTTCAGAACCTGACCAGTGGCGGGGGGTGGAGGTGGGGCGAGATGGGCGGCGGCGGATTACTCGGAAACCTCTCACCATCGTTATTTTTATTTTATTACTTAAAACCTTTGGAAGAACTGTGCTCTCCCTCACAGCTTGGGCTAGCGTTGCAGCCGCCCCAGCTTCACTGGTCATAGTGCGCAGCGCCGGCCTACGACCACACCAAGACTGAGGCTGCTTCGCGACCAGAGAAACCATCCTCCTTTGCGAACCCAGTACTGCCGCGCTGAGGTTACCTCCCAGAGGACACCAGGAGCTGGCTTAGGTTTTGGACCTCAGGAGGCGGGTACCGCTGATGCTGTCCCGGCTGAGCGGGCTGGGCGTTTGACCTCTTGTGGCGGGAGCCGCGGCTGAGCACGCGCTGAGCAGAGCGGAGGGCGCCGCTAAGCCTCTAGGTGCTAAGCGGCCCTGGGCCTCTGACCTCAGGTGGCTGGCTCGGCTGAGCCTCTCCGGACTGAGCTGGGCTGGGCCCCGTACACCGGAGCATACTGGTAGTCGGGTCAAGGCTCCCACTCGGAGGTAGGAGCTGTCGGAGCTTTGGTTAAGAGAATGAAGCCTTCAAGTCTAGAGGACCCCAAAATCCACGTGGTCCCACAACTAAGTGGGGTCGGGGGAGGACGTCAGCGGAGGTCTCGGCCACCTTGATCCTCAAAATAAGAGATACAAATGGTTTTACTAATTCCGGGATTTCCGGGTCACCCCCATCCCAGTCCAAGATTCCCTAGAAGCCCCGCATCAGCCTGTGCGTTCTAATAACCGGTCCCACTGCTCCTTAGATAATCCTTTGCAGTGATGATTCCTCTCCGATTTACAGAGTGTGTAACCGGCCGGGGTGGTGGGGCTGAGGAAGAGAGTGGGCGCAGTAAGGTATTTGGAGGCAGAGCATTTCGGGGAGCCAGAGCTGTGCACCACAAATCGCCATCTGGGGGCAATGAAGGAGCAGTTGTGGGGTGAGAGATCGAGGGTCACGGATGCGGAATGAATTGCGACTGACAAGAAGTAGTCGGGGTTTGAGGAAGGGACACTTGCACACACACACACACACAAGCATTCTCACACTTCGGCACTCAGATCCGAACATAAACACATACATTCCCAGGTCCCTAGACGGATTCACACAAGTATGCTCTCACACACACTCCCACATGCAGGAAACACATAGATCTGGACACTCTCCTGGACACAGATACAGGCACACACACACACAAACACACACAGGTACAAACACATTCAGGTACACATCGATACACTCAGACAGATACACTCAGAGATAGACCTCTTCCTGCCCCCTTTCCCCCGTCTGCAGGCCAGGCCTTTTAGAGACGTCTCTTTCTGGAGGTGGCTGGGCCAGTGGGGCTCGGGATCCTGTTCTTTTCCCTTCCCTTCTCCAAACCCTCCCCCCTCCCACCTCTCGTGGCTAGGCGCCCTGCCCTAGGGGCCCCCATGTAAATGACCGCAATAAATATCTAATCAGGGCCCCGGGCGATGCGGACTAGATCTGGGAGTGTGGGAGCAAACCCATTAATAGAAGTAGCGAAAGCAGTCAGAGAGGGGCGGGGGAGATGCGGGGAGGCTGGACACCTGAGTCCCGGTCTTAGCTCTGTCCCTGACCCGCTGTGAGCCCTTACCCGTCTCCTTCCCTCTCTAGTCCTCAGTTTCCCCTTCACAGGCTCTCCTAACCCTCCAGCTCTGAGCTACATGCCGCAAGCTTGTGGGGCGTAGGGTGTGTTGAGGATGAAAACACCTAGTCTTGGGTTACAAGGGTCCAGCTTGTCCCCATCCTGTACACTTCCAGAGCGGAGGCGGCCTCGGTTGCCCTCTAATCTATCCTACACGTGGCTATTGTCTTTTCATCTCAGTTTCGTTGTCTCTGCCTGTTTCCCTGTCTCCTATCTTTCTCTCGGTTCCTGCGTCAAACAGTAGGCGCTTGATAAATGCTTAATGTTGTATTGATGAACTATTTCTGCCTGTGTACGATTTTCAGTCTCTGTCTCGGTCTCTGGTCTCTATTCCTGAGTTCCTGTTATCTGTCTCTGTCTCTCTCTGTGAATAATTCCTCCTCTATCTCTGCACCTCTTCAGCTGTCTCTGTTTCTCTCTCTGTCTTTGGCATACTCTCTGAGTCTCTTTCTCCAGCTCTGTCGTCTCTGTTTCCCTGTTTCTGTGACCACTCTCAAGTGACTGGCACTTGTCTGGCCCGAAATCTCAGGGTCTGTTGAGATATTCGGCACTCCGGCGGCAGCGGGAGGGATAGGATTCGGGTCCCTTGATCCCCACCTAACTGTCCCAGTCTTATCAGGGACTGGCTGGGACTGGATCTTCGGAGTGAAGCGCGGCTGCAGTCCCCTGGTTCCTCGCGCCCCGCCACCCCTCACAGCCCACAGTAATCCCAGTGGAGCAGAGAGGCTGTGCTCCACCTGCATCCACTCTGTTGTTCATTTTGTTTGTTCGTCTCTATGTTCTGTCTCTTCTAAGTACCTACCTCTGACTTGTTTCTTTCAGTTGTCTCCATTTCTACCTCTCCATCTCTCCGAACCTGTGAACCCGAACCTCTCTGACACTGTGTTCTGTCTGTCTCTTGGTTTTTACATGTCTCTCAGCGCAGTTTTCAGTCTTTCTACGCCCCCTTCGCTAACGTCTCTAAGGTAGCTTCTTGACCAGCGTACGTTTTTCCTGGATTTTTCTCCTGAAGTCTCTTTTAAAATGTCTCCCGATCCCTTCCTGTTCTCTGCCTTTCTCTGCTTCAGTTTTTCTGGGAATGTCTTAGTCCATGTCTCTGCCTCCTTCAGTGAGTGTCTCTGTGTCAGCGTGAGTGGTTGTCTCTCTCCCCCCACCCCGGCCACTGAACTTCAGGTTTCGTTCTATTGCCCAGTCTCAGTCGACCTGTCGGTTTCTCCCTGTGTCCTCCTCTCTGTCTCTTTCCTTCGGTCTGTGTCTCTGCGTCTCTCTTTCTCTCTGTCTCGGTTTCCTTCCATTACTCTCTTTCTCTTGTCTCTGACTCCTTTCCTTAAGCTCGGTCTCGGTCTCTCAATTTCTCTGTTTCTGTCTCCAGCTGCTTCTGTTTCTGCAGTGAAGAGGAGAGTCAGGCAGAGACCCGGTTAATCTGGTGCGCGTAGACAGGGGGTCTGATCAGCCCGCCCCAGGAAGGTTGGGATGGACATTATCCGGATAATTAGTTCAGTTTCCCCCTCCACCCCCCGCCGTATTTCGCTGCTTTTCTAAACCCGTTTCAGGTTTTCCGATTTTCCAATGCCGGGGGGGGGGGGAGGTGCATATACCTAGGTTCCCTTCCCTTTCAGTACCGAAAACTGATCGGGGATCGGATAAGCGAGAGAGGGGTGGGACGTTGAAAAGGAACTGGGCTGGGCCCAGTCTGCACCCCGCCATCCACCTCCACTGGCCCGCCCCATTAGCCGCGGGGAGCTAATTACCC
This sequence comes from Phascolarctos cinereus, assembly GCF_003287225.1. Lineage (NCBI taxonomy): Eukaryota > Metazoa > Chordata > Mammalia > Diprotodontia > Phascolarctidae > Phascolarctos > Phascolarctos cinereus. Next base: position 448,149,604 of record NW_027555958.1, read on the forward strand.
CAATTAGGAGGCTGATTTATAATTAATGGCTCGGACCGAGTGATAATTGGATGTTAATGGATAACTGGCCCTGTGGGGGAGGGGAGCTCCAAGGCTGTAGGCCCCAAGCGGGATCGGCCTCAAGCCCGAGCTGCCCACTGCAGCAGTAGCCCCCGGACTGGCCCGGAGCCGCCCCTAGCCAAAAGAAAATTAATCTGTCATTAGCGGGTGCTAGGAGCGGAGGGAGGGCAGGAGAAGGGAATGGCTGCTGCAGCAGGGGAGCGTAGCCCGGAGGGCGCCCAGCCCAGATGGGTTCTAGCCAAACCTTTTCCAACAGTCTCTCCTCACCTTGGACGCCAAGAGTCCCACTCCCTTCCTCACCCACAGCCCCTAGTGCTCATTTCTGGCAGGCCAAGTGGTCACGTGGGAAGAGCACGACCTCTGACTGCAGAAGCCCTGGGTTCCAATTCCACCCCTAACTCTAACTGCTCGTGTGACCTTGGACAAATTATATAGCCACCTGGGCCGTCCGTTTCCTCATCTGTAAATGGGAAGAAAAGGTCGAACTAGATGGTTTCTTAAGTTTCTTCCAGGTCTAAATCTATCATCGCTGGCCCTCCTTCATAGGGCCCCCTGTCATTGGCCCCGTCTGAGCCCTTACACAGTCCCCTTTCCGCCCTCCCCTATACAGGCTGTCCCACCTCTTCTTCTATGAAGTATTTCCACTGCCTTGTCTCTGGGCACAGTATACCCCAGCTGCGCTGCTTCATCACCTATCCTCACCCCCACCCTCCTTCGGACACAATACTTGTGCCCTTCCTTCCTTCTCACTCACCTTTGTTGTTTGGACACAATTGTTAAACTCTCCTGTCCTCTCTGGGTTTTTCATGTGTCTGCTCCCGGGGAGTGCAGACTCCGAGAACATCAGTCAGAAGGCGACCTGTTTGTCCTTATTATATAATAACGGGACTGGGGCTGGGATTTCACTGATGTAGGGAACTCCCAGATGAGGTTACACCCTTCCCTAATGCAGCCTAGAGTCTTAGAGAGTTGGCTGGTGTTGTGGGACTTTTAGTGACCTGCCCAGAGTCATACAGCCAGGACGGTCAGAAGCTGGACACGAAGCCAGGTCTTTCTGACTTCAAGCTCACTAGGTAATGCTGCTTCTATTTAGATATGTCATATTATAACATGGATAAATATAATAGCTATAGCAAAGATTATTCTTCTTAATAATAATACTAAGGCCATACTGCAATATGTCACCCATTTCTTTGTGACTTAGGTTCATTCTCTCCCCTGTACTTTCCCAGACACAGCTCTGTGAGGGAAACCAGACAAATAGAATCTTGTCCCTTCCAATGAGGGAGTGAAGAGTTACTGAATACCAGAGAGCTTTAACAGGGACTTGTCCAGGCTCATCAAACTAATTTGTTTCTGTGCCAGGATTTGAATCCTGAGTTCTGCTTTTAAGGCCGCTGCATTAGGCTGTTTCCTCAGCTGCCCTCACAGTATGACCAACCCAAGAGCCTAGTAGGCTCCAGGGAAAGGGGAATGAGCAGAATAAAGGATCTGAGAACTTGCTATTTGTGCTCTGGCAGACCTCTACTGAAAGACTGAGGTTTCCCTGGTTGCTGAATTTTAGGAGGAATATTGACAGATTGCCTCCTCCAAAGTTCTCCAGTGTCGATTGTGACCTGTGCTCTTGCGGGCTATGCCAGCAGCCTATATGTTATGGGCCCAGGAACAGGCAGACTATAGCATTCAATTGCCCAAGGTACTAATCAAAGGTAGGTTGATCACTGAGTCCAAATTTTATGGCAGTGGCAACCGAAAATATCAGCTGAGAGGCAGAGGTTTCTAAGAAATCTGCACTGTTTAGACTGTCTAACATATGTTAATTTAGCTAGTGGTACTCAAAATGAGAGATTTTGGTCCAACAATCAGTGGGTTAGTCTTTGGGTGAACTGAACAACACAAATATTGACATTCCTCCTATAAATGTAGATTCTGAGTGGCTCCCTCACATTGTGGACTCCAAGAAACAGGACCCCACATCCAAGGTACTCTGTAGGTTTATATTCATTCAAAATTGTAACTTGAGATCCTTTTAACAGATTTTGTTATTTTTACTCTCAATCAGAGGTCACAAGTAGTTCAAAGAAAAGTATTTGCTGATCTAGGGAAGTAGCCAACGTTGTTCTAAACCTTTGCTGTCTCCTTCCCTGGTCCACAGATCTGGGTCATATTCTCCCAGAGATAAATACACCATCAATTGGAAGAGCAGATACACATAGGGTTCCCAAATGCAGGACACACATGTAGGAATACCTTTGATGGGTCATGGCCGATAATGCCTTTGGGTGGAGTCATGCCGCTTTTTGGGGGCCTGCTGCCCCACTGGGCATCCTATTGCTGTATCCCGGATGGATATGATATTGCTAGTTTCAGCTATTGGGCCATCCTGGAAGTTCTGGGTGCTGTCACTGGCGGATCATCAGCAAGCAGAGGTGTTATCTCTCCCCCATAAGAGGACTTGACTCTGCTATCTCTTTTTTTTTCTTTCTGTTTAAAGAAAGCCCAGAGACTAAGCTTCATTTATTTTTAATATGTTTAATTGAAGTACTTTCCCCCTTTTTTATAAAAACATTATCACTTTCCAACAACTCCCCCCACCCCACCCCTTTCTTGTACAAATAAATGCAGTTAGACAAAAACAGATCATTACCCTGACCAAGCCATATTTGAAAATGCATGCTTCGTTCTATACCTATTATTTCTGTCAAGAGGCATCCTTCTTCTGAAGTCATGATTGGTCACTGAATTGATGAGAGCTCTGAAGACTTTCCATATTGCTTTCTGTTATATTATTCTGTACATCATGCCCATTGTTCTAGTAGTTCTGCTTTCTTCATTATGTATCATTTTTTTCATATTTGCCAGTTTTAACAGTGTGATAATATCCCATTGTGTTCTTATGCTACAATTTGTTCAGTCATTTCTATATTGTTGGGCATCCCTGTTCCAGTTATCTGCACCTTTAAAATAGGTTTTTATAAATATTATATATATATATATATATATATGTGTGTGTGTGTGTGTGTATACATACATACATACGTACATATATATATATATATATATATATATATATATATATATATATATATATATAAACCTTTTTATCTGCCCTTGACTCACTTGAGGTACAAGCTTAGTTATGGCATTGAGGGGTTAAAGGGTATTAACATCTTAGTGAATTATTTTTAGGATCTTCAGTTCTTTTTGAAAGGCAGGACCTTTCACACCAAGTCAATAGACTAGAGAAAGGCAGTTTTCTTTCCATAAGGAACAAAGCCTGTCATATCTCAGAAGTTAAGCATTTTCGGAACACAGAACAACGATCTAGCTAATTAGAGTTATAAACCTTTAGACTATCTTTTGAACTTATTTCCTTTTGCTAGTAGTATACACATCCTCATTCCAAGTATCTCTCTGACTGGTGGTTAGAAAGTACCCTTTAACCTGAGTCATTTCATGTTTGTCAACTTGAATTCCCTCTCAAAATTTTTAATGGTGACTGCATGCTGAAACAACAGTAAAGGACTGGGTGGGTCTGAAACACTGAAGCTTTCTTTCACCTGCCAAGATAATCTCTGAATTTGCCTTGAAAATAAACAATAACTAAAAAGAAATTATTCTCTCCTTCAAATCCTTCCCCTTCTAAATTCCTACTTTTCCTGTGCTGGAGTGATCATCTAGACATGTCTGAGGGCTTGAGCACCCTTCATGAGTGAAAGAAAACCTATAAAAGTTACAGTCAAGTGAGAGGGACATTCACAAGTAATGGACTTGGGGGAGCCAATTTCCTTATGTATTTAAAGGCAACCACAAAATGTCAGCTCACTGGTTCCTTGATTATTTCATCTAAAAGTGCTTGTGCTAAGCATGAGCAAAAAGACAGCCATGAACATGACTTCACTAGCGATGGGCTGACATCTGATGCAAAGGGTGAAGAAAAGAACTAGAAAAAGAATTTGACAAGAGCCTCCAGAATATAGGAAAGAAATGTTTGGGAAGAAGAAATTGTAGAGTCCAGAGACTTGTAGATTACTCAGTAGCCTCAAACCTATTGGCAATGAATACTTTCTTAAGGAAGATCAGAGGGTGTTGGCCCTGGTGAACCCCATCAGCAGCAGCATTTAGCAAGTACCCACTCTATGCCAGGTATTAGACTGAGTGGTGGAGATAAAAATCCATACAATGAAATAATCCCAATTCATAAGGAGCTTAAGGCCTAATGGAAAAGACTATAAGGGCAGATATAAGTATAGACAACCCAAATGTACCCAGTTAGCCTCACTTCAATATTATAACCAATCTGTGATCTCAGCGATTCCCTCTCTCAGTATGGCTCAGTGTATCTATACCTTTTCAGTCTTTGTGATTCTTGTTAACCAATCACATTTATGAAATGCCTAGTGTTTATCAGTCATTGTGCAAGTTGCTGAGGTTAGAAAGTCCATGTTCTTCTAAATATTCTTCCCAGAAAGTTCACTGTACGTGTTTGGGCCTTTCCTCAAAGTTTTTGTACATTTTGTGACTGCCAGTGGTGTATGTACGTGATTCATCACTGATCTCACCTTCTCGCCACGTGCCTGGTCCACTTCCTGTTCCAGTCATATGTGACCTCAGAATATCACTTCTTCCATTTCTGACTCACAAGTGATTTTTGTCAATACTCTGTGCCATTTCCCCTTCGAGTCACCCATAATTTTGGTTCTTTGGCAATAGAAGTGTCCAAGCTGAATGAATGAAAAAACCATTTATTAGATACTTCTGTGATGTGATTCATAGTAATCCACCATTACTGGGAGAAAATCTGCTTTGAGAAGATAGATCTTTGTGCTGTGGGGGCAGAGGAGGGTGGGTAGCTTGGGATCCTGAAAAGTCCTGAGTAATTTCCTCAGTGTAATCCAGCATGCTGTGTACCTCTTATTCAATTCTGGGTCCAGCTCATTATCTCTCAGTAGTATTTGTCCTAGATATATATACTGGTAGACTAACAAATGGATTGACCATTCAACTGCGTATTCTTGTTTGTATGGCTGCCATTTTTCACCCATTTATGGCTCTTGGTGAGTGGTCCCTGTAGGGTCCTGGTTCTTGTTGTCATCAGCATGGTATCATTTGGAGTTCCTCAGCATCTATAGAGAATTCTTCTTTCCTTTGTACATTGGAGGAAGTAACCAGGATAAAATTGGACATATTTGCCATACCACATCTTCCTGTTTTGTGCTTTGCCTAATGGTAGTCAGAAGGTTGCTGAGCCCAGTTATCTCTCCTTTTCTTTCATTTCCCAGCAAATTTTGTATGACCTTAACACATACAGGAGAGGTTCCTTGTTGGTTGGGCTTTTGTTTTGTTGCTGTTGTTGTTTTTCTTTGGCAGTTGGGGTTAAGTGACTTGCCCAGGGTCACACAGCTAGTAAGTGTCAAGTGTTTGGTCTGAAGCCAGATTTGAACTCAGGTCCTCCTGACTTCAGGGCTGGTGCTCTATCCACTGCACCACCTAGCTGCCCTGAAGTTCCCTGTTGGAGTAAATCTTTAAAGATAGAATTTTGTTCTATAAAATCCATTTTTTTAATTCAATGAACAAAAAGTACAGTGGAGTATTATATTCACTAGATTTTTCTGTCAATTGTACGGCTGTCATAATGTGGCCTGCTCTTGAGAATCATATTTGCAAGAGATTTTCTATCACAAGGATTCTCATACTTTCATCAAGGAGGCCTTTGATACACATATAGATCATTCTCACAAAGATGTTATGATGGGAGGCAGTGGGTAGTTCGTTCCTTTCAATGAAGCTTTTCAAACAAGTACTGAATAATCAGTCATTGTGTCTTGTGGAGATTCTCTTTTGGGTATGGGACTAGAAGACTGGTGAAATCCCTTAGAACTCTGATATTAATTCAGAGATGATAAGTAGGTTCACAGGTTGATAGATATCAATACCCTGTCAATCTTTTTTGGAAAGTAACACTATCAGCATTTCCTTTTCTTTCTTTTGACATCTTCTCATCCCTAAGAAAACTTGTAAGATAATCCCTCAATGTTTGTAGGTCCTGTGCCAAGCTTCCTGTGGATGTTTTGGCTTCTGCCTCATTTGCTGTTTTATGAAGATATACTGCTATCTTGGATGCCTTGTCTTTCTTGGCAGGTGGATCAATGTCTACTGACGGAAATAATTTCTAGACATCGGCTTAACTTTTGCAGAGGATGGCAATAATTAAGATCAATATTTTTGCCTTTTTACCATTTCACAGCTTTTTTCATCATTGATTCATTTCAGTAGATCAGATTGAAGCTGTTGGAATGGTTTGCAGTATCTTCTTATCTTTAACCAATCTTCCAATTTGTTGTTGCTTTTGGTGTTTGTTTGAACTAGCCTATGGTCTAGCTGAACCTCACCATCATACAATTCCCACAGCCATTTTCTGTCTGCTAAGTTATAGTCAACTTGATTTTTTGTTACGTGGAATGCTTACTCTGCCTATAACCTCCTGCCTCTTTTCTGCCTCTAAGTATCCATGATCTAGAAGCTGCTGAATAGTTTACAAGCTTCTGGATTCTTTTGTTTCTCAACTCTGAGTTGTATTTCCCAACATATAATGTCATCGTCATCCCCTATAACCACCTTTGAATTGAGGTCACCAAGTAACAACTAGGTTTGGAGAATCTTCTCAAGTATTTCCATAGAATATCACTATGTCTTTAGTTCCTACAACAGAGATTGGTGTATGAGCTGCAGTTACCTAGCTGGTGGTCTGTGGGCTTATGCTTATCATGATCTCTCAATTAGAAGATTTCTAGGTATCTCTATGAATTCATGTTGGTGCATGATAGGTGGGAAGCTGGTTTCAGCTGATGAGCCAAGTACCAGGAGGAGTGTAAGAGATAGTGTCAAGGACTTGACCAGGAAGATGGACTGGTCATGCACCCAACAGATGGGTAGCCTTCTCTTGATGTTCTTAGTGGCAAGCACAGAGCCTGGAATATAGTAGGTACCTAACAAATACTTATTGATTGATTTCACAAGCATGCATAAAACATCCAAAGAGCTAGCTAGGTCTCTAGTACATTAACCTCCATAGAGAAAAGATGTGACAAGAGTCACAGGATGAGAAGGCACAAATGAGTTGCATTCTTCCCTGGTGGAAGGAAATCTCCACACCGATGAGGTCATAGGTCCATTGAAGTATATTGCCAAGATGAAGAATGTTCAAACAGAGCGACTAGGATGATGGGAGATGAAGCTATACAAAGAGGTTAAATCAATCAATTAATTGACAAACATTTGTTTAGGCAGCTAGGTGGTTCAATGGATAGAATGATGGTCCTGGAGTGAGGCAGATCTGCACTCAAATGTGGCCTCAGATATTTCCTAGCTGTGTGACTCTTTGTAACCACTGTCTGCCTCAGTTTTCTTAACTGTAAAATGTGGATAATAACAGCACCATCTCCAAGGGTTGTGAGGATCAAATCGATAATAACTGTAAAGTACTTAGCACAGTGCCTGGTACATAGTCCATGCTTCATAACTTATTGCTTCCTTTCCCTTTCCCCTATGTCCTAGGTGCTAGGGATACAGAAATAAAAATGAGTCAGTCCCTGCCTTCAAGGAGCTTACACTCTACTGGGAGAGACAGTGTATGTATGTAATGATATAAAAGTAAAATACAAGATAATTTTACTGGGGCACTAAGAGCTGAGGGATAAGAAAAGACTTCATATAGAAGATGGCATTGGAACTGAGCTTTGAGAAGAGAAGACCTCCTTAATTAACAATACTCTATTAATCACTTACTATGTGCAAATCCCTAAGCAAGGCTGTGGGGATACAAAAATATGATACAATTCCTGCCCTCCAGACATTTGTTTTCTGCTCAGGGGAGGTTGGGATGCACATGATAGGTTCTTAAGGAAGCACACAGCAAGGTGGCAAGTGATGGAGATAAAGGAGAGTTGCTGACAAGGGATTTTAGAGCAATCTGAAGAGAGAGCCTCCTTGCAGTGGGGAAATCAGGAAGGCTTCTCTTGAGGAGGCAGCCCAGGAGCTGAGAGCTGAAGAAAGGGGTAGCTGAGAAATGATTGAATCATAGGCAGGTAGGAACAGCCTGGTAGCCTGACACCTTCTCTGAAAAGCCTTCCTTGGTCCCTGAAGTTGAAAGCACCCTTCACCTGAACAAAAAGACTTGGTCTCACAATCCTGGTAGACATCTCCTGCACCCCCCTTCATCTCTATCCTGTATTATACTTATCTGTGCTCAAGGCATACACTCCACAGCACCCCGTTTCCAAACTCCCCAGTAGGAGAAGAAAGTAGCACATCAAATTTAGGGAACAGATCATGGTTTAGGTTGACTGGGTTATTAAAAGCATAAAATAATGGGGATCATGGGAAATGAGTCTGGAGATGTAGATCGGAGCCCAATTGTAACAAATACCAGATGAAGACGTTTGTAGTTTCTCCTCAAAGCAATGTTGAGCTGTCAAAGGTCTTTGATCAAGGGAACAATATGCCTTAGGAAGATGATTTTGGCAGGAGTGTTGTGGAGAAACACTTGACAGTTTGGACGAGGGACATGTGGGAGAGAGGGAAGAGTCAGGGATTTCTCCAAAGTTTTGAACTTGAGTGACTGGGAGGATGATGGTGTCCTCAATGGAAATATGGAAAATCGTAAGGAAGAATAGGTTTAGGGGAAAGTCATCAGTTTTGTTTTAGACTTGCTGAGTTTGAGATGGCTCTGGCATATCCTGATGAAGATATCTAGCAATGTGGTCCTAGCCTTCAGAGAGAGATGAGTACTGGAAGTGTAGATCTGGGAGGCATCTGTCTAGGGAAGAATGGAAATGGATGAGATCACTGAGAAAGCAGGAAGTAGAAGATACACTGGGTCAGAACTATGCCAATGGTAGTGGTGGGGAGGGAGGTATGACCCCGTCTTCAAGAATCTGAAGGGTTGGAGCAGAGAAGGGTACTCAGCTTTGTTCTGTTTGTTCCCAGAGAGCAGAACCAAGAGGAATGGGCCAAATCTGGGATGGGGAGTAGTTGTAGGGAGGCTAGTTTAGGCTGATGTCAGGAAAAATCCCTCACAATTAAAGCTGTCACAAAATGTCGGTCATGGCTACTTCTCTTGTATGTATTTATGTATCTATTTGTTGGCTGTCCCATTAGAATCTAAGCTCCTTTGGAGTAAGCATTGGTTCAGTCTTGGTGTTTGCATCTTCAGTGTTAGCACTGTGCCTGGCACAAAGCAGGTGATTAATCAATGCTTGTTGCACCAGTAACTGATTGATTCAGGCAAAGACAGCCATTTGTCAGAGATGTTGTAGAAGAGTCTCTGTGGGTTGAATTAGGGCACTTTTGAGGTTTCCCTCTAGCTCTGAGATTCTGGGAGCCAAATAGCCTCTCACTTCAGAGAGTGTTTTCCCATCCATTCTCTGTCAATCCTCAGAACCCTGGGGAGGCAGGATCCTTACCCCCATTTTACAGAGGAGCAAACTGAGTGCCAGAGAAGGGAACTGAATTGCCCAAGGACATATAGTAAATCAGTGGCAGAACAGTGACCAGAACCCAGGTCCATGAATCATTTATGTGACACTGTGAGTCCTATTCTCATTCACACTCTCAGTTTCCCCAAATAAATAAGGGTTTTGGACAATGTGACTTCTAAGGTCATTTCCACCTCTATGCTCTATGACCTTTGAGGGTTGAGTGGAATAGGGCTGGGGAGCATGAGAATGTGCATGGCAATGGAAGGAGTCCAGGAACAGAGTTCAATCCCAGCAAGAAGGGAAGTAAGGCCGTAGTATCCCTTAGAGTTCCCTCCCCAGAAGATTTGGACCCGATGTAAGGCTCAGGAAGGTGGACACCTGGCCTAAGTCTAGGGCAGCAGGGTATTGTAGTGGATAAAACACTGGACCTGGAGTCAGAAAGATCTGAGTTCAAATCTGTTCTCAGATACTTCCTAGCTCTCTGACCCTGGGCAAGTCACTCAATCTTTGTCTCAACTTCCTCATTTGTAAAATGTGATAATGATACCACTTATTTCCCAGGGTTGATAAGGATCAAATGAAATCACATTTGTAATATGCTTTACAAACTTTATATACATTCTAGCTATTTTCATTTTTATCATGCTAAAGTAGTGAAGTCACACGCTGCAATGTGACCTTGCCCCCCAGCCCTTACCCTGAAAACATGTCCCCTCCCTCTTCCTGCCTTAGCACCTGAATTCCCCCCCATCATCTATGCACATTCCCAAACTCCCCAATCCCTCCTGTTCCAGCCAACTTGGAAGCGGGGTGCTGGGCATGGGAGATGGGCAGGGCAACTAGCAGCTGTTTACCTGAGGCTACAGTGTGCTAAGGTTTAGCCTTATTGTCTATTGTCTCATGTGGGTTTTCTATAGCGTGGGATTTCTGTACTAGGGACTATCTGAGATGTTTATCAGATCTGTGGGGATTACCCCTGGTACAGTGGAAGGGAGGGGGAGGGAGAGAGAGGGGAGAGGGGGGAGAGAGGGAAGGAAAGAGTGAGAGAAGGAAAGAGAGAGAGGGGAGGGGGGAGAGAGAGGGAGGGAGAGAGAAAGAGAGGGGGGAAGAGAGAGAGAGGGAAGCAGAGAGAAAGGAGGGAGAGAGAGAGAGGGAGAGAGGGAAGGGGAGGGGGGGGAGGGAGACAGATAGACATAGCCTTGACATAAGAAAACTTGAGTGAAGACTTGCTCTGCCACTTCCTAGCCATGTGACCCTGGACTTCTCTGGGACTCAATTTCCCTTTCTGTAAAATGAGAAGATTCGATTAGAAGATCTCTAAGGTCTCTCCCAACTGACATTTTGTGCCTGTGATTCTGACTGTCTGTGGTGCTAAGGCCTTGTGGTGTCTACTAGGTTTGATGCATAGTAGCTGAGTGATCCTAGAAAGTCACTTCATCTGTCCAGGACTCAGTTTCCTCCCCTATAAAAAGGGACTGGCTTGTCAGATTGATGTGGAGGGAGCTTACAGTGCTAGAGAGCTGGGACCTGCCATTCTTGAACCTTGATTCTTGTTGGGGTGTGGGGGATCCATATGGGGCTTATCCCATCTTTGTGCTGCCAGGTGGTGAGGGGCAGCCCAGCCATACCAATACTGGGCAGTTCTGAGATACTATCTGATCCTGCAGGGATTGGAGGCTGAGGAAGAGCGTGAGGGCAGGGCTGCTCATGTCAGGGGTGGTGCCATTTCCCGGACAAGTGCCACCCCAGAGCTTGATTCCCCCACCCCTGCTCCTCCTCCTGGCTTCCTCCAAGATTCAGCTCTAAATCCCTCCCCCCCTCCTTCCAGGTGGCCTTGCCCATTTCTTCCAGCTCCTAATGACATCCCCTCTGAGCTATACTGAGCTACTCTGTCTATATCCTCTATGGAACTGGATTCCATGCTGTCTTCCCCACAGCAAGGATTGCTCTTCTTTCTCTAAACAAATGAATACATGAATGGATGCACATGATTAATGTGTGCAAAGCACATAAGGAACTGCTCAGAACATGCAGTAATCACTTAATGAATGCTCATTCATTCATTTATTCACTTTGAAAAACATTTGAAATGGTCCCTCTTTGCTTTCAAGGACCTCCCCTTTGAATGGGAGAGATAACACTTAGAAGGGGAGTCAGTGGTGATTTAGATGGAAAGGCGCCATGGTCCTTAGGGTGCAGGGGCAAAGTACAGGGTATGGCATCTTCTCTGATGTTGTTTCTATGGATGAAGCTGTATTGGTTTCTGATGTTGCACCTCTTGACAGTGCCAAGGACATTGGGGATGATAGATTTCTTCTCCAGATCTTCCGTGGTTGTGTTTGCTGAGGAGGTAGGACAGTAGCTTGCACAGAAGCAGGTGCTGTCACGTCTCCATGGGGGTGGCTTCCGGAGTTGATGGCTTGGGAAGACTGAAATCAAAGCCAGGCAAGTAATCTGGGAGGTGCTGCCACTCCCAGGCCTCTTGGGCTTACTTGACTTTTGATGACAATTGGTTAGTAATTAGGTTTGGTGATAGCTCAGTGGTAGCCACAATGGTTTTTCCCTTCAGTGATGGCTCTGGGGGTGGGACTGGAAGCATAATAGTTTAGGGTAGTGGGAAGGTTGCAGTGAGGAATATGGGATTAGGGATACCTCAGACTCCTTAGATATCCTGAGAATCTCCTAGGGTTGTCCTGGGTTCTTGACATACTGTAGAGTTGACTTAGCCTCTTCATACTCAAGGACTGTGGGACCTGTCAGCACCACCCTTCTCAGATATAATTATGTGGAGTGGGACTCTCCCAGAAAAAACCAAGCCTTCCTAGAATTTCTGGAGCTGACTCCAAGCCAGTAGAAAATACAAAATGACTCCATTTCCCCCACCCCTTCAAAGATACAAGAGCTGCCTGGGTGGGCTTTCCAATGGCAGAGAAGGTAGAATTTTAGTTGAAGGCATCCAGGGAAGCCAGGAGGCAGAGATGAGGAGGGAGTACATCTCAGCCAGCTGAGAGATGGATGGTCTTGTTAGTGGAAAATCAAGGAGTCAGCCTTGCTTGGAGGTGAGGGCTCTGGGTAAGAGCCTTTGGGCAAGGCCTCTTTCTGTAACTCAGAGTACCTGAGCTGATTCTTCCACCCTAAGCTGGTTTCTCATTTTGTTTGGGGTAATAGCAATTACTGTGAATCAATCAGTAAGCATTTATGAGGCACCTGCTGTTTGTGAGGCACACTGTGCTAGGCACTAGGGAGACAACCACAAGGGTGAAGAATTTGTGGAGTGCTTTTAGAATTCTGGGAGTATCTTTGGTTCTTCTTTCTTCCTCATCCCTCGCATCACTTTGTTTACTAAATAACCCCAGAGGTGGAAGGGATCTAAGAGGCATCTAGTCTGACCCATACGTAGCTGGTGGTTTAGGAAGACCTGAGTTTCAGTCCTGCCTGAGACACCGGTTGTATGACCCTTGGTAACTGACAAACTCTCAGCCTCAGTTTCCTTATCTCTGAAATGGGATAACAATAGTGGGGGGGTTGCTGTGAGGCTCAGATGACGTGATATATGCAAATCATCTTGCAAATTGTGAAGTGATTTATAAATATGCCAGCTGAATTAGAATTCTCTCCACAACAAGTCAGCACATGGTAACCCAGCCTTTTGGTGAAGATGCCCCCCCAGTGAGGGGAGCCCACTGCCTCCCCCAAAGTAGCCCATTCATATTTAGGGAGTTCTTGTTGTGAGGGACTTTCTCCTGCTGGGAATCCTGGATTGGCTTCTTTACAGCTTTCCCCGTCACTCCTGGCTTTTTCCTCTGGGGCCAAGCAGACAAGGCTGAGTCCTCTTCCATGATAGCCCTTCACCTCTAATGTTCCTCCTGACTCTTCTGTTCACCAAGCTAAACATCCACAGAGCCTTCATGGCAGCAACTTGAAGCCATTCAGTGTTATGGCTGTTTCTTCTGAGTACCCTCAATGGCCTCCCCAACTGCTGGCCCCAGAACTGAGCATGTCTGAGCAGGGCAGAGGACAGAGGAACTATCCCCTCTTCCCTTTTTGTCTCTTTCTGTCTCTCTTCCTGTCTTCCTCGATCCCTCCCCCCTCTCTCCTCCCCTCCCCTCTCCCCTCTTCTCTTCCCCCCCTCTCTTCTCTCCCCTTCTCTCCCCTCCCCTCCCCTCCCTTCCTTTCCCTTCCCTTCTCTTCTGTCTCCCCCTTTCCTTTTCCTCATTCTCCCTCCACCCATCCCAACATTTTTTTTTCACACAATAGGCATTTCCCAACACTACATTCCTGTAGTACATATGAGTTTCTAATAAAAGGAGATAACAGGGTGGCTAGGTTGCACAGTGGTTAGAGCACTGGCCCTGGAGTCAGGAGGACCTGAGTTCAAATCCGGCCTCAGACACTTGACACTTACTAGCTGTGTGACCCTGGGCAAGTCACTTAACCCCATTGTCTAGCCAAAAAGAAAAAAAAGAAAAAAGAAAGGAGATAACACATTTATAGGGGCATAGTGGCCAAGAAAGAGTAAGGTCAAAGAAATGGTGACTGGAGCCATAGGATAATGGAGTGATGGGCCCCTTCCAGACACACATATGCTTCTGAAGGATGTGCGCTTTATCTTAGATAGAAGGGTGCCAACAGCATCTGTTACGGTTGATGAGTTTTGACACCATTTAATTTTTTCTTTATTTGTATTATTGTAGTCCTTGCACATGTTGGGGGATTGGGGTGTACCAGGAGGAGGAAAGGCAAAGATCAATTCCTTCTCAAGCATCTGGGTTCTCTCTGCAGAGCTGGCTCTCTTCTCTGCTGCCAGGAGTAACACTCCACAGTTATTTCCTGCCTCCGCTGGAGGGACTCAATGACTCCTGAGATCCCTCTTGCCTCCACTATTTTCCTAGACAGAATGCTTCCTTTTTTAAAAGGCCCCTGGCTAGCCCACACTTGAGTATTTTCTAATTCCATTAGTTAGACCTTCACACTTTACAAAGGAGATAATAGGAGCAGGAAGCTCTTTGCACTTTGTTAAACATATGACCAATTCCCTTCTCTTCCTTGGACCTTGATTCAAATCATTAAGAAAAATGTATGTCAGTACAGAGCCAAGCACAGCTCCTCGGGCCAGTACTGGAGGCCTTCCAAGGTGGTTCTCAGATTTATTGGTCCAACTCTAATCTCTATTCTGACCTCCAACTACCACTGGATAATTTGAACTAGATGTCTCACAAGCATCTTAAGCTCACCGTGTCCAAAACTGAACTTGTTTCCCACCCCACCCCAAACTGTTCACCCTTCCTAACTTCCCTGTTGCTGTGAAGGGTGCCATCATCCTAGTTCTAGGTTCCCAACTTATCGTCATCTTCATCTCTTCATTACCGCTTCCCCTATTCCCATCCTCTACCTTTGTAACATTTTCCCAATATCCCCTCCTTTCCTCTGACACCACCCCCACTCTGATGCAGACCATCCTCATCTCATTCGTGGGCTATTGTAATAGCCTGCTGGTGGGTCTCCCTGCCACAAATCTCTCCCCACTCCAATCCATCCTCCGCTCAGCTGCTCAAATGTTCTTCCTAAATCTTGCATCTGACCATGTCACCACTCACCCTTCCCACTCACTAATTCCAGTGGCTCTCATTTCCAGGATAAGATAGGAAATCCTCTGTTTGGCATCCCAAGCCCTTCACAACCTGAGCCATTCCTGTGTTTCCAGTCTCCTTCCAGCTTCCACACCCTTACCCTGGGGAGTGTGGAGTGACACCAACCCCGTCGACATTCTTCTAACATAACACTATCTTCCAGTACCAAGCATTTTCTTTGCTCCCTCCTGCCTAGTTCCAAGACCCTGGTGCTCTAGAAACTGGCAGTAATCCCATCCCTCAGCTCATATAGGATCAGAGATTGAGAGCTGGAGGGGACCTTAGAGGCATTAACTCCACCCCCACCCCCTATTACAGATGAGGAACTGAAGCATAGAAGTCAAGTTCTTGTCTAGGGTCTCAGAGCAAATGAGTGTCTCCTGCAGGATGCATATTCATGTCTTCCTTGCTCCACGTTCAGGACTCCATCCACTCCACCATCCTGCAGGGCCAGGAGACTTCAATTTATCAAAGGCAGCTTGATTATATTTTACTACCTGTTACTTATCTTGGGCATCAACTCCCTGTTAGCCATTTTTCTAGTATAGAAGCACCTTAATGCCTTATTCCTTTAGGAGTCAGGGTCACTTTTGGGTTTCCAAAAATTTTTTTTGAGAAGGGAATTTGATCAGATTTTCTTGTCCATATACCTGCTTACCCTAATTCGCAACTGCTTCCTAAATGAGTGACTCTGGACAAATTGACCATCACATTCAGAGGAGAAAAGAGCCAGCCATAGGTACTTATATGGCCAAGGGAGGTTTATCAAGGGCTATTTTTTATAACCAGTCAAGGTCTTAAGAAGATTGGAGATGAGATAGGATTCTCATGTGTGTGTGTGCTCATGTGGTGTAACATTGGGTGAGCTGTGCTATGAATGTGTACGTGTGGTCATTTCCCCCAACATTCCCATCTTTCTACTTCAGCAATCAACTGTTCATTTTGACTGGTCAGAATGAAGTCTCATTGTCTGTTCTTTTATGTTTTGAAGAAGGAACAGTCATTAGGGGAAGTTAAGAGTTTTACTAAGACCTCAAAGGCCACATCTTATTTAAATTTTAACTCCTCCAGTTTCCAGCCTGAAGGGGAAGGAGGAGTCTGAGCAAAGCAGGTACCTAAGAAATGCATTCAGCTGGGTCTTTATTGACCCGGAAGGCCAGACTTGGGGATCATGGGTCTAGGATGAATGAGCTGACCTTGATGACTGTGTCAGTTCTTTGATTCTGTGATTTTAATTTTAAGCCTTATGATTCATTGAAGTATCGATGTGTGATGGGGCTGCAGTGGCTGGAGCGGGGAGATCATGTGTTCTGTTTAGGACATGCAAAGGCTGAAAGGACACCTGGAGGACATGTCCAGTACCTGCCAGGGCTGGAATCAGAAGGGTAGCTAGCTGCAGCAGTGAGTCCAGCCGCTTCCAGGACACCAATTAGCCTTCACTCTCCTGCTGAGCCTACCCATGGCCCCAGGGAGAGACAGGGAAAGGCCAGGATTCAAACTCAGGTCTGCTAACATCAAATCCAGCTGCTTTTTGGTCTCGGGAATTTTTTCTCTTCATCTCTCTCTCTCAGATTCTATCCTTTCTTCTTTCAGCTTCTCCCTCTGTCTCCCAAATGCTCTCCCACAGATTCTCTTCCATTCTCTCCTCAAGGTCTCATTATACAACTGGCTCACAGTCATATTGAGAGTAAAAGGCAGAGGCTGGTTTTGAACCTAGAACCTCTGACTGTAAATCAGGGGCTCCTTCCTCTGTATCATGAGAGAGGAAGATGACAGAGATGGTGAGGGAGGGAGAGAAGAGAGAGACAGAGAGACAGAGAAGGAAGAGAAGAGAAGACAAGAGAGTCAGAGAGACAGAGACAGAGAGAGAGAAAGAAAGAGAGAGAGAGAGGAGAGAGACAAAGACAGAGACAGAGACAGGAAGATGAAGCAGAAGAGGAAGAAGAAGAAAAGGAGAGATAGAGAGGAGAGGGGAGAGAAAGAGAGAGAGGAGGAGGAGGAGATGAAGAAGGGGAGGGAGGGAGGGAGAGAGAGAGAGAGAGAGAAGGAAGGAGGGAGGGAGGGAGAGAGGGAGGGAAGGAAGGAAGGAAGGAAGGAAGGAAGGAAGGAAGGAAGGAAGGAAGGAAGGAAGAAAGGAAGGAAGGAAGGAAGGAAGGAAGGAAGGAAGGAAGGAAGGAAGGAAGGAAGGAAGGAAGGAAGGAAGGAAGGAAGGAAGGAAGGAAGGAAGGAAGGAAGGAAGGAAGGAAGGAAAGTCAAGTGGGAGCGGAGGCAGGCCCGGCCTGGTAGGCCAGGCGGGCGCCCTGGGAGCGGCGGCGGGGTGAGGGTTCACTGCCCATTTAATCAAAGACAAGTTAAGCCGTGCTCCTTGGCCGGCTGCTGTTAATTTATAAAAAATACCCCCTAATAAAATTCGACTTGATTCTTCGATTGGTTGGGCATTAGGCCTCCTCCGCCTGGGGCGACGCGGGGACATAACGGATGCATTTGCAGATTTGGAAAACGAAAGCCATCCGCCCGGCGCCGGTGGCGGGAGATCCGCCGCTTTGCTTGCTTAATGAAATATAAAGATTCTTTTAACCAATGTAAGCACAATTCGACAGCTCGTGAAACGCCGCGGCGCCGTGATGAATGGCCTGCCCGGCTCCCCAGGAATTGCTACGCGGCACCTTTTAAATATTTAATTGATTTTATTTGGAGTGCGCAGTGGCCTGAGCCCGGCCCAGGCCAGGGCCTCCAGGGGCCTCTCGATGCCTCTTGCCCTGCCCTGCCTGCCCCTTCTCCTTACCCCAGCTCCCAGTGGATGGGCAAACCTAAAGACAGACAGAGAGACAATGACAGGGAGAGACACATAGAAAAGAGAGAGACAGAGATAATTGTGGAGAGACAGAGAGAGTAAAACAGAAAGATAGAAAGATAATAGAAAGATGGAGACAGGGAGAGGAGAGACAGAGAAAGAAGAGATATAGGAGTACAGAGACAATGAGAGGCAGAGAGAGAGAGAGAGAGAGAGAGAGAGAGAGACTGAATGATAGTGTGAGACACACTTTCAGGGGCAGGAAGAGACCATAAATAGTTGGACTAGAGTCCTGGCCCGGCACAGAGAACATTTTCTATGGGTTCTGCAGGAAGCAAATTCCCAAAAGTGTAGTGCAGACAAGAAGAAGGCAGCTAAGCTCAGATTTTGGGTCAAGTTCAGACTGACTTGGTCCCCTGGACAGATTTTCCCTTCTTCTTCTGTTGGTGAGACTCAAGCAAAATTAAAATTTAAATAAATAAATAAATAAATTTAAATTAAAAAAAAAAAGACCTTTAAGGAAGCTTCCAGGGCTGACAGAAAGTGTGAGCCCTGGAATCTCAGAGTTAGGGAGGCCCTCAGAGGATACCTCCTAGGTCCTTGAAGACTTTCAGAACTACCTGCTGAGGCAGTGGCTGTCAACCACAGGACAGTTCTGGTTGTCAGGAGGCTTTTTTTACTGAGCTGAAACTTGCCTTCCTGTCACTTCTGCACGAGGTTTCAAGTTCTTCCCTCTGGAGGCAAGCAGAACAAGGCTAATTCCTCTTCCCCGTGAGTGTCCCTCAGAGATTTGAAGACAAGGAACACCTCTCCTTCCTCTCCCCACCTCAGCAGCCCCCCTTCCCCCCCCCCCGGCCTCTGCAATGCTCTTTATTCTAGTTGCATTGGGACAGTGCCCCACAGCAGCCTCGGCTGAAGAGTGTGACCAGAAGGCTGGACATGGAATCCCAAAACTGGGTGTTGAGTCTGAGTTCTGCCATGTACTGCCTCATTAGGTCACTTTAATGTATCACTTCCTGGCCTCTTGTTCTTGATGTAAGATTCTTCACTCTTGGGTCCTTCCCAGTGATGACATTCAGGACAGGTGTTCTGTTCCATGTTAAGGACTGTTTCAGCTCCTGCTTTCTCTGTTCTGCGCTCCTAAGATCCCTCCCAACTCTAACATCCCCTTTTGTTCCAAGTTCGGTCTGTCCCTGTCCCTGTCTCTGTCTTTCTGTCTCTCTCGGTCTTGTCTCTGTGTCTCTGTGTGTTCCTGTTTCCCTCTCTCTGTCTCTGTCTGTCTCTTGTCTCCCTGTTTCCCTCTCTCTGTCTCTGTCTCTCTGATGTCTGTTCTAAGGGCCCTCCCCCCCTGATGTTCTATAAGCCTGTGAGACTAAGGAGGTACAGAACAGATGATTAGGTCTGAGTAATTTAGCACAAAATAAGGATATTGTGGTAATGAACATCACAGGGCTCCAGGCTTAGGCAATTCCCCCATGGGGACGAGCTGGGGTTCCTGCATGCCTGGCTTCCCTGGTTTTACAGATACACGCTTTGTATGAAGAATTCTGGCTGAGGAGGCAGGAGACCTGAGTTTGCGTCCTAGTTCCATCATTGCCTTCTTGTGAGACTTGGAACAAATCAGTTCTATGGACCTCAGTTTGCCCCTCCTTAGAATGGGAAGAATAACATCCATTCTGACATGTGGCTTCTGTGAAGATAGAGTAAGATTATGAGAAAGACTTGGAAAGTTCAGACCACTGATGTCATTACAATGGTTGAGTTGCCCCAGATAGCACCTTTGGGGTCAACCAAGGACAAATAAGCCCCAGGACCTCCTTGTCTCCCCCTCCCACCTTCTCCTCCTGGAATTGAGGCTAGCCCCCTTTCTCTTCGCTTTGGTGGGAGGGTGTAGCAGCTGGCCACGTTCAGGGAATGAGCCGCCCTGGGTCTCACTGCTCCCCTGCCTTTTTCCTGCCAGGTTGTGTTCTCCTTCTGGCTCATCCCAGGCAAGGGCTGTGTCTTATCCAAGGGGCTTTGCGGCCACTAGGCACTTAGTCACTGACTGTGGAAGGAAAGAGGTGAGAGGGGAAGAGGGAAGGGAGACAAGCAGGCAGGAGGGCCTCTGAGAGTCTACTCACAGATCCCCCTTCTGCTTCCCTCTCCCTCCAGGTGGTTGCCGGAATGCAGCACTACGGCGTCAATGGCTACTCACTGCATGCCATGAACTCCCTCAGCGCCATGTACAACCTCCACCAGCAGGCAGCCCAGCAGGCCCAGCATGGTCCTGACTACCGGCCCTCTGTGCATGCCCTCACCCTGGCAGAGAGGCTGGCTGGTAAGATCAACTTGGGTGTGGTGGGGGAGGGAAAGCATAGGGTAGGGAGGGATCACATGCTTCCCACAGGTCTTTACCCCCACTCTCCACCTGTGGAATTCCTTTTCATGCTTTATGTTGTGGCCTAGATAGGTAGTATTGAACTTGCAGTCTGGACTTGGCCCACAGACACTTCCTAGACAAGCTCCTTCACCTCTATGAGCCTAAGTTTCCCCTTTTGTAAAAGGAAGAGATTGGATGACATAAGTCCCAGCTTGCTATCTGGGATCCTAGGATCCTTAGTCCACCACAAATGTCTCTTCTTCCAGGAGGTCTTCCCTGCATTCCTGTTAGGAAGGAATTCCTCCAAGGAGCTTCCAGAACACTCTGACTATCTCTCCGGTACATTTATCATGTAATCTTATCAATTCAAGTTACCTAAATTGAGTTCCCCCTCCTAAAATGGAAACTCAATGAGATCACGGACTTGAAATTTGCTGAACTAGCTCCCTTCTAGTACAGGGCCCAGGGTTCTGAACCTAGGAGGTACTCATTCAATGTTTATTGGGTTGAATGGCACCCCATTGCTGGTATGAGACTCCTCTGGGCTGTTTCGTTCCATTGCATGACACCCAGACAATCTATAAGAGTAGAGCTCCTAAAAAATGGAGTGCACCTGCTCAGTTAACAGAGAGGTCTAAGGGGCCTGCCATCCCTGGTTCATTGCATGTCACTTCATGGACTCTGAAGTGACCTACCTGCTAATAATGGCTGAACTTGCTAGCACATCTCCTGCCCCCATGCTTTTGACCTCCATGCCTGGAATGCCCTCCCTCCTCATTCAGCCTCTTCAGAGCTCCTCCAAGATTGACAGCTCTATGACAGCTCTTTCCTGAGTTCTCCCTGTCCTTAAATGATTATTTACCAGCTTTCCTAGTTGCATGTCATATCCTTGTCCCCTTCCTGAAGACAGTAAGTAATTACTCGAAGGTAATAACTGTCTTACTTTCGTCTTCGTGGCCCCAGTGCCTGGCACACAGCGAGCACTTAATCCTGTAGAATTGGCAAGAGCTGCTTCCTAACCATGTCCCATGACTTCAAGTTTAACAAACACGAATTAAGTACCCTACTTTGTGCAGAGCTCAAGGAGAACCACAGAGTAGAACTGACCCAGTCCCCGGCCTCATGGAGCTCACAGTCTGAGAGGGGAATGAAGCTCAGGGTTCTCCAACACATTACATAGGGGGAATTAAGGCAGCCCTCTGAGCTTCACAGAGAGAAAGATCATTACAAATAGAGAAATCAAGGAAGGCTCCTGGAAGAGGGTGCCCTATAGCTTATTGGATAACATGGCTCATGGGGAGGCAATGGGAGTTAAGTGACTTGCCCAGGGTCACATAACTAATAAGTGTCTGAGGTCAGATTTGAACTCAGGTCCTCCTGACTCTGGGGCCAGTGGTCTATCCACTGCACCACTTAGCTGCCTCAGAGGGAGTGATTTTTAAAAATCCGTTTGATTATTATGAACTTGTTAAGCACCCACAAACATGTACTCTACAAAGAAGAGTGCAAAATGACTACTGCACAGGAAACAGGAAATGGCCCTCAGGTACAGCTTTGTGTTTTTAAAAACTATATTTTGAATTTAATACGGTACCCGCAACACTGTTCAGCTTGTCTATGTCTCATCTTGACCTTTGGAGGCAGTAATTTGAAGGTAAGCTTTAAAGTATGGGTACAGATTCACCAGGTGAAGGAGGAGGGGCAAAGCATTCATTAAGCGCCTACTGTGTGGCAGGCACTTTGCTGAACACTTTACAAATAATGTGTCGCTTGACCCTCAGAAAAAGCCTGGGAAGTTAAGTGCTATTATTAGTCCCATTTTACAATTGAGGAAACTGAGGCAGGCAGACTTGCTCAGGGTCACATAGCTAGGAAGTATCTGAGGTAGGATAGGCTCAGTGCTCTATCCACTGTGCCTCCAACTGCCTACATCAGGGGTGGGGAACCTGTGGCCTTCTAGGTCCTTGGGTTTGGCCTTTTGACTGAGTCCAAGTTTTACAGAACAAATCCTTTTATTAAGAGGATTTTTTTGAAGTTTGGATTCAGTCAAAGGGCCACACTTGAGGACCTAGAGGGCCACATGTGGCCTTGAGGCTTCAGGGTCCCCATCCCACATAGATAGATCAAAGGGGAGGGGAGACATTCCTGGCAGAGAGAACTTTGGTGAACAAAGGTTCTGAAATAGGACAGCACAGGGTTCTGCTCAGTGCACAGAGGGGAATTCAGCTTGATTGGAGCAAAGCTTTCATGGAAGTGACTAATCTAAGATACAGCTGAAAAGTTGAGGTGATGCTAGACAAATGAGTTTAAACTGGATGGGAGGCAATAGGGTCTCCTATAGGGTTTTGAGGGAAGCAGTGCCCTGACCAGCTCTGTGCCTAAGGAAGGTGGGTCTGGCAACAAAACAAAGTATGGATTGCAGGAGAGAGTAGAGTCGGGGGGGACGGGACACCTGGTAGGAACCTATCACAACAGGCCAGGTAGGTAACATTGAGAGTTAGGAAGTGGCTGTGGGAATGGAGGGGGGACAGAGAGAAGAGAAATGGCAGAAATGGAATCCATAGAACTTGGTCACACTGGATGCGGCAAGTGAGAGAGAGGGAAGAGTCACAGATCACCTCAAGATTAGGAACCTGGGAGATGGGATCAATGATGGGGCCATTAAACAGAGGGAGGAAGTCTCAAGGTGAAAATTTCAAGGTCTTGGAATAGCCAATCTTTTCTGGCCCTTTATATGAAGTAGTCCCTTGGGAAAGGATGAAGATAGAAGCCACGATATCTGGGATATGTGCAAAGAGACCTGGGACTCCAGCTGAGCCCCTGTCTGGCTCTCCAGTCCCCTCATCCTTACACATCTACCTTGACTTTTCCTGCTCCACAAACCATTTGTCCTTCTTGTAGGCATCAGAGCACCTCAGTTCAGGAGGCAGTAACTCTGGCAACTGCCTCTGCTCTTCGGGGAGCAAGATGTGGCCCCTACAGTTAGGGATACTTGCATGGAGCCATCCACTCTCTCATTTTGCTCCCCCTTATGACCAAATATAATTTTATGAGATACCTTGCCCAAGTCAGGGCTGAATCTGGAATCAAACTTAGGGTTAAGTCGATGACCAAGGTCAGGGCTCAATATATAACTAGGGTCAGGTCTCAGTATATAACTAGGGTTAGGGGTCAGTCTCTCGACAGTTAGTGCTCAGGCTGTGTTAAGACTCAGAGTGAAGAAGTTACTTATCTGGGAAGTTTTTTGGGTGACCATTTAGGGAGTCATTGGCATGGATTCAGTGACCTTTCTTGGCTCCCTATGCCCTTCAGGCAACGGAGATTTTAATCACCCTGGACACACTCTTTTCTGGATAGTAATGTTCTCAGAATGTCTCACCAGAACTGCAGATACTGCTTGGAATTTGAGTTGTAAGATCAGATACAGGCTAAGGCTAAGGACAGCAGTGACTGCTCTTCGGCCCGGTCATATGCCCCCTGGAAAACATTCTGAGAATAACAAAAAGAAATATTTTAGCAGAAGGACATTGATGAGCTATCATGCATCCATAAGAGGGTAAACAGAATAGCAAGAAGACAGGAGGTGAGGCCGACATGAGGAAAAGTTGGAGAGAAGAGGTTTGTCAGGGACAAATCACTTAATTCTGCCTGCCTCAGTTTCCTTTTCTGTAAAATGGGGATAATAGCAGCATTTGTCTCTCAGGGTGGTTGTGAGAGTAAAAAGAGATAATGTTTGCAAAGCACTTTGTAAACCTTAGAGCATTAAATAACCATGATCACCACCACCATCACGGTGGTCATGGTTCTTCTCAGAGGAGAAAGCAATATTTGGAAAGGGTGGCCTGACACGGACCACACTCTCTGTCATTGGAGATTATATTTTCATAGGATTAAAACTAGGAGGGCGGTTAGAGGTCATTGATTTGAACTCCCTTTTTTGACGGAAGAAATTGAAAACAGAAGTAATTTCCTTAATGACATACAAATAGTGTATAGCCAAGAATGAAGGGGTTCTTTCCGATGGTAGTGAGCTCCCCATCACCACCATCACTACCATTAGAATCTGGAAGGCCATTCGGTCAGGGAGGCTTATGGAGGGGGTTCCTATTCTGGATTGAGTTAGCCTGGACCACGTCTGGCATCCCTTCCAGCTTCAAGACCCTGCGATTCCAAGTTTGTGGAGGGCTTTAGTCTTGGGACTAGAAGGCAGGTAGTCTTGTGTATGCACCTCCCTAATTCCCATAATTAAATGGGCCCCCTCTGCTTGCCCTCCAACGGCTGTACATTTCAAGACATCATCTTGGAGGCCCGCTATGGCTCTCAGCACCGAAAGCAGCGCCGCAGCCGCACAGCCTTCACCGCCCAGCAGCTCGAGGCCCTGGAGAAGACCTTTCAGAAGACACACTACCCGGACGTGGTGATGCGGGAGCGACTGGCGATGTGCACCAATCTGCCAGAGGCCCGAGTGCAGGCAAGACTCGCTTCCCCCCCACCCCTGCCTCTCCGCCCTCGGCCTGTCTGCTTTCTCCCCTTTGCCAGCTCTCCTGGTTTTGCAGCCAAGCGCCAGCCTGGTCTCCCATCTGCAGGAGCGAAATAACCTTTTGCCCCTTTTCACCAAGACCGAACTTCCAACTTTATTAAGGTGGAGAGGGAGGAGGGTAAAGGCCGTCTGTGTGAGCGGGCTGTGGGTGTGGAGGAGGGCAGGGGGAGGAGAGGTGGAACTGGGGAAAGGACTATTTATTAGTGACGCTCCCTCTCTGCCTAGGTCTCCCCTACCCTGCCCTGACACCTATTTACTAGACCCCATACACACACACTCTCTCTCTTTCACCCCCTCTTTCTCTCTCTGTCACACACGTACACACATACATTTTATGTCTTCTGTCTCTGCTCCCACTTCCATTCTTCTCCCCGATGCCCTGCCCACTTTTCTCTCTCTTCTCTCCCTCCTGCAAGGTATGGTTCAAGAACCGAAGGGCCAAGTTCCGTAAAAAGCAGCGGAGCCTGCAGAAGGAGCAGCTTCAGAAACAGAAGGAGGCTGAGGGCGGGCACGGTGAGGGCAAAGCTGAAGTCCCCAACCCAGATGGCCAGGTTCCTGTCCTTCCTGAGTCTGAGCAGTCCTGTACTCTGCCTGGCGAGCCCTCCGCTGAGCTACACCTGACCCTGTCTGAGCAATCAGCTGGTGAGTCAGCCCCTGAGGACCAGGCTGACCGGGAGGAGGAGGAGGAAGAGGCTCGGGGAGCCATTGAGCAAAGCAAGACTGAAAAGAGTCCAGGCCTGGAGGGCAAGGGCTTCAGCTGCAAGAGGAGCAGCCCCAAAGCAGGTGAGGCCCTGGGGAGCAGGAGGAACTGCAGGGAATAGGTCCCCGTTTGAGAGGGATGCTTCCCGGGGCCTCCGTAGGAGAGCTCTCGGTGCTGAGACTGTTCAAGAATGCTTGAGGCCCATTGTTGGGGAGGCAGGGACAGAGGGGAGGGTGAATCAGTGATTACATTGTCGAGGGTATAGTGGACATTGGGAGGATTATCTTCGTATCAGGAGAAACTGTATATGAGAGCATATGGAGTATCAGAGAACACGGGGTGTCAGTGGAAACTGTATGAGAGGGAAAAATGGGAGAGAACATGGGCACGGGAAAGGATGATGTTGGAAGAGACGACCTACGACAACCCACGATGTATCAGGGGAGACAAGCTATCAAAGTAGACAGTGCATCAGGAGGGGACTATTTATCAGAGTAGACAGTGTATTTCTTCGGTGAGAGGGGAGGAGGAATACACCTTCTCAGGAGAGAAAGTATCAGAGGAGGCACTGTGTTTGAAAAGACAGTTTGTCTGTCAGAGGAATCGGGCTATTGGCAAAGACAATGTATCAGAGCAGACAGGCAGGCTATTCAAGGAAACAGCGTATTGAAGGAAAGAAGGTATCGCTATTAGATGAGACGTCGGCTCGGAGGAGACAGAGTAGCTGGCAGTGTAATGTAGCAGAGGAGATCATTGCTCACAGGAAACGTTACTTAGAAGAAACAATGTATCAGGGAGACAATCTAGGAGACACGGTACCGGAAAGTGTGTATGGGGAGACTGTATCTTGGAAACAATGTAACAGAGAAGACTACGGGTAAATACTGTGTCTAACGGGTCAGAGGAAAAGCAGCTAGTGTATCCCTCCATCCCGCCCCCCCCCCGCCCCTGCCACTCCTCACACCCCTCTCAGCCCAGGGTCCTGCCTCCGCAGCCCCTGGGCTGACCAGGAGGTTAGCGATTTGCCTGTCACTTTGGGAGGCCTCGGAGAGCGGGCAGAGGGAAGGGGAAAGTTTTCAGGTGGTCAGCTGTGGGAGCTGCTTCGTGGTGGTTAACGGGCCTTCTTCATGGCTGTTCTTTCAGACTCACCGGGCGGCACGGCCTCAGGCCCCCTGCCACCTCAGACCTCAGGCGCTGGGGCCGGCGGGGGCGGCGGCAGCGTCCTGGGGCCCTCACACTCTTACTCGTCCTCGCCACTCAGCCTCTTCCGCCTGCAGGAGCAGTTCCGTCAGCACATGGCAGCCACCAACAATCTGGTGCATTACTCGTCCTTCGAAGTGGGCGGCCCGCCGCCCCCAGCTGCAGCCGCTGCAGCCGCCGCCGCCGCCGCCGCCGCTGCCGTACCCTACCTGGGCGTCAACATGGCACCGTTGGGCTCTCTCCACTGCCAGTCCTACTACCAGTCGCTGTCAGCCGCGGCTGCCGCAGCCCACCCGGGCGTGTGGGGCTCTCCGCTGCTTCCCGCGGCCCCTGGAGGCCTTGGCCCCCCGCCGCCGCCGCCCCCAGCCGCTGCGGCCGCAGCAGCAGCCGCCGCCTCGGCCGCGCTGAACAGTAAGACCAGCAGCATTGAGAGCCTACGGCTCCGGGCCAAGCAGCACGCGGCCTCCCTGGGACTGGACACGCTGCCCAACTGAGCGGCGCGTCCCCAGGAAGGCAGACTTCCTTTCCTGGCCCATCCCTCGCCCCCCACCCCACCCCTAGCCGGCCCGCAGCCCCTCTCCTGGGCCCAGGGCCCGGCCCAGACCCATCCCAGACCCAGCCAGTGCAAGCGGACCAACCTTTCCCCGTCCGTGTTCTCCCACGCAGTCCCATAGACCTCCTCCTGGTCCGAGAGAGACAGGGCCAGGGCGGCCTGCAGCTCTATCCAGACCCCCTTCAGGGGGTCCAGGGCCAGGTCCCCTCCTCACCCCCTACCCTAGACGCAGCCCGGGGAGGCAGTCCTCCCCCCCCATTCCTTCCTGGCGCTGCCACCATCAGCGCCAGGACGATCCCCGCCTCCTTGCCGTGGGGGGCGGGAGTGAGGTCTACACCTGCGGCACCCCTGCATGGCCCTGGGAGGGAGCTGGTGTGGGGTGGAGGAGAGAAATCTCTTTCCTCTTTTAACTCAACTTCCCCCACTCTCCACCCCTGACAGCCCTAGAGGAGCAATAGCCTCCCACCTTGACCTATCTCCCTCCCTTCGTAACTGGATGTGTGGAATGTGATTATAAATATAAATATATAAAGCTATATTTTCAGTTTCCCCACCCCTCCCGCCATTCCTCTCCCGTTTCCTTTCCCTGCTTCCCCGTCATTCCCCAGCATTGGCTCCCCGTCCCTCTGGCTCTATCTGTCTGCCTTCTCGGCTGTGTCTCGTTGTGGTGTCTGTCCCACTCCTGGTCCTCACTCCCTTCTCTTCGAGTCCTTTCTGTCCCCTGCTAAGGTCCCACAGTCATGTCCACCTGGCATCAGGCAACTCGGTTTTGCCCTTGCCTCCTTTCTCTGCCTATGTCTGTTTCTCTCCCCCACCTTTCTGTCGCTTTATCTCTCCATTTCTCTCCCTCTGGTCTCTGCCTCGACCTCCCTCTATTTTTCTCAGTTGTAGACTCTCAGAGCCGGAAGGGACTGAAGGAGTCATACAGTACCATATGGACAGGAGGAGAATTCTTGGGCTCCGGAGCTGCAATGGTCATGTTACCTTTGCTTGAAGACCTCCAGGAACAGGGAGCTCACTACCTCCAGGGGCAGCTCACGCCACTATGGGACAGCTCTTTCTTTCCTGCCTGTTTCTCGAAGTCCTATCTTTCCCCTTGTTTTTTCTCAGCCTCTGTTTCCCTCTTGGTCTCTCTCCTTCATTCTCTTCTCCTCTCATTTTACCCACCTCACCACCCACTTCCTCAGTTTCCCTATATGGCAAATGTGGTCCTACCTGCCTGTGTTGGTGCTCCTCCCCTCAACTGTTAAGCTTCATTTTGTTTATGCTTGTGCTATTTTTTGGATTCTCCCCTCCTTCCAACCTACTCCCATTCCCTCCAGCCGGGGTCATTAGCCCAGCCCACCCCCCATCCTACCCCCTGAAAACCTAGCCTGTGGTGTGACTGTGGCATTGGAAAGGACAACAACAACTAAAAGGCCAGTCCTGAGAAAGTCGTGCTCCTCTCGGTTAATTTTCCAGAGCAGGAAGTAGTGGCAAAGTCACTCCTTGTATCTCAAACATAATTCTAGAGTGTCAGGGTTGGAAGGGACCTTAAAGATAATTTCTTCTAACCTTTCCATCTTACGGATGGAAATGCTGAGACCCAGAGAAAATAAGGGGCTTGTCCCAAGGTCACATGTTGTCAAAACGGGAAGGAACCTTAGAGATTATTAGCTTCATTTCACAGATGGTTAGAATGGGGCCCAGGGATGGTAAGGGGGCATGAACCAAGAACTTCCTCCCCAGAGCAGGCTGAGCACTTATTCTCAGCTTAATTAAGGGAGGGAGTCTTGGAATGAGGTATGACAGGCACTGATTTTGTTTGAAGTGGAGTTGGGTAGGCTGGGACTGAATGCCAGCCTGATAGGTACTAATTTGACTCAGCTGAACCAATAAGGCCCAGGGCCCTTCCTGTTCTTCTCTAACTCCTAGGACAGAGAAGCACACATGCTCAGAAAGCCTGGGTGACCACGGGCAGAAATACTTTACTGGACTGAAGAGCACGTAACCTACAATTCTAAGACCTAGGATCTCCCTGAGAATGAGAATGGGTCTAAGATTGGAGGATAAAGGGGGTTTCTTGTTCTCGGAACTAAGGAACCGACTTTCCCACTTAAGAGGAAGAAGCATCAAAAAGCAAGAAAATAAACTGATCCTGTCTCCAAAACTAGATGGCAACAGTCCCCCACACCTTGTAGGGGTGGGGACTGTAAATGTTTGTTTGGACTGCTATTATTCCCAAACAGGGAATTCAGGCATCTCCTTCAATGAAGGGAAAAGTCAAATGCTTTAATAAGAGCTTCTGCCCTACTTACTAGAGGACAAGGAAGAGGGAAAGCAGAAGTTTGACTTCTAGCTCCTGCTTCAGGAAGGGTCTGTTGTCCACCAGAGACCAGTTGAACCAGCACTTACACAGCTCCAGTGATGCTAAGCTGGGTCGGGGGGTTTGGAGTTTCACTCTGGCTTTGACACTTAATCATTGTGTGACTTTGGCAGCTTTCTCCTCCAAGCTCTTGGCCTCCTGTGGAATAAATGGAGGGCCTTCCATCTTAATGATAAGCCTTTAGTTAGAAAGATGAGCAATCAGCTCTAGAAACAGAAAGCTAACTAGAAGCACAATCTATTGGTTTGAAGACAAATGGAACTGGGTTTTTGGCCGTGAGACATATGCATCACACGTATGTGCATCCCACCCTGATAGGATGCCGGTGGGGACTGGACTCTCTCAGATCAAGGTGTGTGTATTTCCCTGCAGAAGAAAACTTCTGAACTAGATCCCTACCTCCTGAGATGCTTCTTGACTATCAGAGACCCTACTCTGAGGCTCCGCCTTTCCCAGACTTCAGAGATCTGGCTCTGGCTTGATTGGGAGCACCCACAGACTCTGCTGGAGCCAGCCAGTCACCATGGCATCATGCAAAAGGCACTGAATTTGGAGTCAAGAGGGTCTGGGTGGGTATCCCAGCTCTGAGTGACCTTGAATATGCCCCTTTCCCTTTCCAGGCTCTAGTATTTTCCTGCATGAAAGAAAGGAGTTGTGTTAAATAGTCTCTTAAGTTCCTTTGTCTCTAAAGCTGATGATCCTCTCATTTTACCCTGCTGATCCACAAAGCTTGCCAGGAGCCTTAGAGTCAGACCTCAGAGGCCTCTTCCCTTTGCCCCTCTGCCCATCTCAACTTCCCTGAAATTGGGATCTCTCTCCTGGGCCCAGAGCCCTGAAAGCCCTTGAATTTCTCCTTCCTAACCATTCTATCAAAGGCCAGCAGAGAGTCTGGGTCTGGGGAAATGTTTCTCCACCACATTCCTCTCACTTGCCAGGGAGTGGCTGAACTGGCCCCTCCTCCCTTGGGATAATGAGAGATGGAGTGACTATAGGCTTAGTGGCTTGGGATAGGGTTGTTGACTTCACTTTATCCAGAACTGGTGTTGCCAAATGTGTATTGCCCAGGATCCCTCAATTTCTTCCCCCTTTCCCTTCCTACCTTAACTTTACCAGCTCCTAAGGCCTTTTCCCTGACCCAACTGTTCCAACTCCCTCAGGAGAAAGAAGTTTGGGAAGGGAAGGAGGCTTGGTTGGGGCCCCTGGGGGTAGGGAGGAGAATCTTTGCCTATGGGGAAGATGGTCTGTGAGGAAGATGGAGAGTGGGGGAGCTGCCTCTTGACTGGTCAAGGATGGGGTTACCCATATGACTTCTAGGAAGAGAACTTAGATCAGGGATCCTTAACCTCTCATCCCCAAGTGGTGAGTGGATAAATTTCAGAGGGTCTGGGAACTTGGATGGTAAAAAAAATATATCTTTATTTTGATCTAGCATTTCCTTCAGTTATTTGAAAATATTCTGAGAAGTCTACAGACTTCATCAGAGTGCTCAAGGAGTCCATGATAAAAAAAAAAAAAGATTAAGAATTCCTGATTTAAAGACCACACAGCCCAATTTACAGAGGAGCAAACTCAGTGAAGGGTAAAGACTTGCCCAAAGTTATGTGCAGATTAAATAACAGATAAGGCTTCTCTTGTAGGTCCATGTATTCCAAATCTAATCTCTGGTAACAGAGGGAGCTAAGGTTGCTAGACTT
Organism: Phascolarctos cinereus; assembly: GCF_003287225.1. Taxonomy (NCBI): domain Eukaryota; kingdom Metazoa; phylum Chordata; class Mammalia; order Diprotodontia; family Phascolarctidae; genus Phascolarctos; species Phascolarctos cinereus. The sequence continues at coordinate 448,180,978 of NW_027555958.1, forward strand.
CCCACCTGACATAGGTGGGGGTAAACAGCCTTCTGGTATAGTTAGGGAATCAGTTTGGAAGCAGGTTCCCCACTACCCCCTCACTGTATCCCTGCCCCCTCCACCCATCATCTTTCCTGAGCTTCTTCCAATGTCCATGCTCATGACCTGCCCCATTGAAGATGGGTTAATGGGGAAGGGGAGGGACCAGAGTCTTGACCTCTAGGAGTATCTGGGATAATGGGGGAGATCAGAAGCACTTTCAGGGAGCAAAGACTAAGAAAGGAAAGGCTATGGGCTAGAGGAGGGCTTTAGGAACTCAGAGAGGGGAGTGATCTTTTATTGGTCTGGTCAGAGGAAGCTGCTGGGGAGGTGGAGTTGTAGATATACTTGGAAGGAGGGTTGGAGAAGCGGGGAGGAAGGAGAAGGATATTCAGGGTATGAGGAGCAAAGATCTGGAGGTGGGACCGAGTTTAGAAGGCATCTGGAATGGTGAGGAGTCTGTCTAGCTGGAACAAAGAGTGAGTGAAGGGGGCTAAGGCTGGGAAGGGGCTTGGAACTAGGTGGTGGAAGGCCTTGGAGGCCAGGCTGGTGAGGACATCCTCTATTGCATAGGCATGAGAGATCTGGTAGAGCTCTGAGGGATGGAGTTCTGACATGGTCAGAACTAGGCTTGAGAAAGATAATTTGGGCAGCATGAGAAGGCTGGGGACGGGCAGGGAAAGTTCCATCTTTGCATGTGGATCCTCAGTGCACAGAATAGGGCCTTGTACACAAGAGACGCTCAATAAATGTCTTGTTCAATTGGATTTAGTTTAACTGAATTCAGAAACTGGAGGTAGAGACCAGACAGTACTTCCTGTCCTCTGTGCATTCTCTTTCCTTCCACACCTAGTGGGGAAGTGTGAATGGAGATAGTAGCCCAGAGGTGAGGGCCCAGAGCCCAGGGGCCAGGCTGGAGCTTTGGCAGAGGCGGGAGGACCTGGCTCACAGGCAGCCTGAGTCAGTACACTGAATCCTGAGGACCCCAGCTTCTGCACTCGAGAGACTCCAATCCAAATAACCAGTAGTTGTTGCTCCCCCAAACTCTTGTCCCCCATTTCTGTGAATTCAGGGAAGTCCTAGGGAAAGGGGGGAGAGCCTGTGCAAGGTCCTGGCTCTGCTGTCATTAGCACATA